>NC_058131.1:118376810-118428251 GCF_016433145.1 Gracilinanus agilis | reverse complement strand
ATGCAACTACCAACAATTTGGAAATTGGTCTTGTTCAAGGACACATGACAAAACTAGTGGAAACGCGCATCGGCCAAGGGTGGGGGGGGGCGCGGGGGGGGGGTTGAAGGGGAAAGGGGAGCATGAATCATGTAACCACGTTAAAAATGAATATTAATAAATGTTAAAAAAAAAAAAAAAAAAAAAAAAAAAAAAAAAAAAGAATGCCAACTCCTTGAGGTCAGGGACTTCTGTTTTTGTTGGTTTGCATTTAGTTATTAGCACAGGGCCTGGCACATAGTAAGTTTGTAAGTCTGTGTGTTTATATACACACGCTCATAACAAGCATAGTTAAGTGCTTTGTGATTTATCTCAACACTATGATCTTGGGCAAATCACTTACTTTTTCAGTAACCTAGTCGACTTTTAGATTCTAAGTTGAAGGTTCTTATCTTCATTGGCAAATGAACTTGAACTCTATCAAAGAAATAGATCCAGTAAAAACTGCAATAACAACTAAAAAAAAAAAAACCAAACAACTCCCAAACCAAATATCCTTTATGTCCCCTTTGACTCTATCTGTGGCCCAAAGTCTGCCTGGGAAGAGGCTTTCTTTCCAAGTCATGTACACGGCTCTCTCCCCTCAGATTTCTCAGGGTTACTTCTGCCCTCAGAGTTATTACTGATTCTCTTTGTGAACCAGAACTGAAGGTTATTGTCCTCACTCTGAGGAGGGCTGGGGACTAGGGGGAGGTGGGGAGACACAGGACTCTTCCCTGGCTAGGAGGCAGATGCTGAAGCCGAGGGTGATCATTCTGGTACCCAGACTGGATGGTTGGCTAATAGTTGTTCTGCTGCAGAGAGTGGCGAGGCAGAGGGAGGAGGTGGGATGGGAAGTGATAGGGCTCAAGGGTGGAGGAAGGCATGAACTGAGTCTTGTGTGAGCAACAATTCTGTTGGAAAGCCCGATTTCTTCTAAGCAACTGTCAAAATATTATCAGGGCTACATTTTGGACTCGACATCCTCCCATATTGTGGAGGCACGGACTGGCTGAACAGGCCAGATTGTTGTGGCTGAACAGGCCAGATTGTCGGGATGTGGCTTCCTCTTTCAGGCTCCCTAAGTGAAAAAAGATACAAACACTGACAAGTAGAGACGCATTAATGACTTCAACAGGATGCAAACTGATTCAGGACTGTTTGGAAAACTTTGGGACCACATTGTGATTAATTTGTATGCTGATTATTTAAGTTGGCTGATTCTGGCATTTTAAAATCATAAGGCCAGGAGCACAGCAGGGATAACTTTCTTTTAGCACGGATTCTGGAGTTCTGTGATGGTGCCTAAACTTCAAATGTTGGCTATTTTTAAAAGATGGATCAAATCCAGTATGTGTGTGCATGTTTTAACCTCAATTTTAACAGGTTCTGGAGGCCCAGAAGGAGATAATAAAAGATAGCATTTTCTACACAATCAGAAATCTCTTTAAGCCCAAAGTATCATACATTCAGTTTAATGCAGTTGTTAAAAACATTTGTTGAGTGCCAGCAAGTCACTAGGCACTGTTTCATAGGCACTGAACACAGACAAAAACAAACAAAAAAAAGCATCTATACTTGATTTACCTACCCTCAAGCAGCGTACACTTTATTAGAGTCTAAAATATATGCACAGATAAAGTAATTTCAAGAGGCAGAAAGTGGTCAATGCCCAGGACTAGCACAGCATTTGAGCTGAGCTTTGAAGGGAGCTGAGGTTTTTAGGGGACCAATATTTATGAAGGGCTTTCATATTTTAAAGAGTTTTATAAGCATCATTTCATTTCTTCCTTATTGTCCTTGTCTTGCAGATGAGGAAACTGAGGTGGCCTTGGAAAGTTAATTGATTTGGGCAAAAATATATTAAGAAGTATAGAAAGGAGGATTTGAATCCAGGTTTTTTCTTAACTACAAGTTGGGTGTTCTTTTCGTCAGGTGACCACAGGAGTCACTAGCTGGCCTAAGCCATCAGTAGAGAAGGGAAAGAAAGAAGAAACTAACCAGGGTACAAAGTGATAAAGGGAGAGAGAAAGAAAGAATTTAAATGAACAACAACAACAAAAAGAAAATAAATGAACAAACATCAAAGGAATTGTCCTGCTGGGCTCTACTCATTGTCCATTCCATTCAGTATCCTTTCTAGGAGCAACCCCAAAAGAACTGGTAATAGGATGGTATGACTATCCTTCTTCATTTCAGCTTTAAAGAGCAAGGATAAATATCCCAACTTCTTAGTGACCCTTTATGGTTCTGTCATATTAAGTGTCTAAATCCTTTGGGAAATCCATATGCATTTTCACCAGTAGCCTTGTGAATTCCTTACATAAGTATTCCTTAAGTTTGTTACCTGCTAGGTCAAGTCATTCTTTCCATAATTTGATGTAACCTAGTTCACTTTTAAAAGGGTGCGTCTTTATCAAATTGCTCAAAAATGTGAAGAACGAGCTCACTTGGTCTCTCCATTTTTTAAAAAAGAAAAGAGAAAAAAATAGGCATGGCAGATATGGCAGGCTTTAGGAGGATGAAGTTAGAAATTCCAGTGCAGCACTAGGATTTGACAGCCATCACACTGGTGGGCTCCCAGGTACCCAACAGTGTATACTTCGCCTAGAAGTGGGTATTCCCAGAGGCCCTTTGATGCTTTGTGAACCTGGGAAGATAGTAGGTGGTTTCTCAGACCTGATGGAGGTTAGGTGTGGGCTGTCTCCAGCTAGAAGACTTGAATGCAAGCTCCATAGGGCAGGAAACTTCACTCAACAAGTACTCCTGAGCTACTGCTTGCTCTGTCTTTTCAATAAGATGACTCTCCATGCGTATACTGGCAAGAGTATAACTAAGGCTATCTCAGGTACCACTGCTGGCTGCTTTGATGGGCTACTTACCCACTATTTGACAGATTAATTAGTTCCTTCCTTATTAAAGACAGCACACAACCTATTAAACACAAATTCCAAATTAGCTATCTGTTATAATTTATTTTTGGTGTTACTAGAGTGGTTTTAAACATTCGTCATGCATGAATGAATACAGCCCTTGCTCCAGAGGTTTTACAATCTAATTAAGAGAATTACTCATGACAGCCAGCTGGACTTGTTCATATTTTTGGAAGTTTCCTGGGCTTTCTCTTTGCAGAACTTTGTTTTGAAGGTGAGGACTCTAGCGGCTAGGAGTAGGATGAAGCCAAGAGTCGCAGAAATGCTAGATACTGACTTTCCCTTATAGACTTCATACACTTTCTGCCAAAGGCTTGCTGCCGTTGAGGTTGCTTTTATCTGAGGCCTTCGTTGAACTAAGTTACGTAAGGGCAGAGGTTACCATAGATGTTTGGATTTAGTAATTTGCAACCAGTGAACCACAGATGGACTGGGTCCAACGCTCGCCCAATAGATAAAACATGCCTTTGAGATACTTCCCTTCTGCCATTTTCTACTATGCACTGGCTGAGATACCAAAAGGGTAAAGACCACGTTACATGAGATGGTATCCATTAAATAGAGGGCATAATGGGCCATCTTTTAACATCTGGCTGAAATCAGTCCAAGTTAGAAGGCCCTGACATTTCAAAATAGGCAAAGCCAGGGTTAAGATGGAGTTTTTGAGAGGCAGAGAGAAGGCTTTCAGTAGGTGTTTGAAAAAGCCTTTTCAAATAGAAAGAGGATAACAAGGAAACATTTTTGAGAAACACAGAAAGAAGCACATCTCAATTCTAGTTGTATCCAAACCTCCTGACATATTCACAAAAGGTAAAAGTAGAAAAGGAAGCTAAAATTGTTAATCCTTTTTTTAAACATTTCAGAGGACTTTATAGGCTTAATTTATTCATTCATTTCTCTGCCTTCCTGGGCATAGAAGACCCCACTATGGTCAAATTAACTCAGGGTTGCCACATTATAAACCAATTATTACCAATACCCTTTGCACTCGCTACAGAAGAAGCCAGTGAGGAAAGTTTGGTCCTCTTAGTTGAGTGATCCTCAGGAGTCTGAATCTTTTGGTGCTTTCTACTCCCCAAAGACTCAGCTTTGAAATATTCACCACCAATAAAGTGATAGAGTGAAAAGTCACTTCTCAAAATGCCACAAGCTGATGGGCCACATTTGTCCCCTTACAAACACGGACTTCTCTCTCTTTTCAATCCTACATATTGACTGAAAACAAGGCCAATTAGTGTCGAGTGAAGAGAGCAAAAATCTCGATCAAGTGATATCACATGTTATTTAGTTAGCTCTACTTCTTTCACAGTTACATCACTTGAAATCCAGTCCTTCAATCTTCCCAGGTGAAATTGTAGGCTAATGTTATTATCTAAAGCAGTGATGGACAAACTACGGCCTGTAGGCCAGCTGCAGCCCCCTGAAATGTTCTGGCCTCGTGACATTATTCCTAATCTGATGAATACAACTAGTAGGATACAATTCAATGAAACTTCCAAAGAGTTGCCTTAGAAATAGACTGACAGATGAGCATTTCCTTTCCTTTGGCTCCCTCTTTAAAAAGTTTGCCCATCACTGATCTAAAGGTTATTTTATCACACCACATAGATTCTTTAGTTGTGTTGTAATTTTATGCATAGAAAAGTGAAAGAAATGTGTATGACACTGGTTGGAGGTTGGTAGAAGTTGCCATGATAGGACTCAGTTTACCAGGCAACACAGAAAGTTGACTTGGAGATCCATGTTAGTGCCAATGGCAACCCAAAATTGTTTAGTGATGTTTCCTTATTTTTAAAAGCAGGAAATCCAAATTTCCCTGGTAGCAAGTCAGTTATTACATGTTGAATTTGTTTGAATCAAGAGCTATCCTTGCCTTAACTTGGCTTATACTGCCCCATATGGTATTTGGGGATAGTACTGGGGATGTGTTCTTCTATGGAGGATTTTTTTTGGGCAGTCAAAAACACAAGGTATTGGTGTGAAGAACTTCCAACATGATCAGTTCCTCCCCCATTGCATCTGGCCACAATCTTCTGCCACTTATTGTCTGACAGGGGTTGTCAGAGATGCTGAGAGGTTATGTGACTCACCTCCTGGTTACTCAGCTAGTATGTATCAGGGACAAAACTTGAAGCTATCATTTCTTGACTCCAAGGCCAGGCCCACACACTATTCCATGCTCCTCACTGGCATAGGAGAGCAAAAAAAATCCCAAAATAGGCTCACCAAAGGCACCTACCAAGAAGATGCTTATTGGTTCTTCCTTTTGGTGATAACCTCCTTAAACCACATCTTAAAATATGGCCTGATAGAACGAGTGGAACAGAGAAGGCTAAAGAGGCAGCAGAAACCAGTAGAAATCATGTATTTGTTGACAAAGACTGTGCTGTTTTAAGGCAAGTGACAAACACACAGAGGAAAGAGCTAGTAGAGAGAACCATCATTTACAACAAATATTAAAAAAAGAACAACTAGGAAGGCTTTGTCATGGGCACCGAGAAAGCAATGACTTAACCCTCGTTTTATGTCTTCTACAAGAAAACAAAACAAAACAAAACAAAACAAAACAAAACCAAGGCTTGGACCAATTAAAAGAAAAAGTTGTAAATTCCCATTCCTTTAAATGTCTCAAAGAGGACTTATTAGCTGAATATATTAACTTAAGTGTCCTCCTCTTTTGTATTATTAGGTTTGATTTTCCCAGTTTTCCATTTTCCCTTCCTGCAAAATAATCACCTTTGTCTGAATGAGCGAATGAAGGGGGAAACTGGGGACCAAACCAGGACATCTGATCATTCATTTCTGTTGCAGTTTGGTCAAAGTCCAAGCAAGGAAGAGCTCAATAAACTGCTTTTCAATGGTTAACTAAAACAAAAAGCAAACCATCAGTGTACACCAAATATGCTTTTTAGGGCAGGAGGAGTGGGAAATAGGAAGAAAAGACTTAATTGTGTAAAAAGCTCTTGAAGAGGAAGGGAAGAAACACTGTTATCTGCCCCTTTATGTCTAGGTCCCTAGCAACGAGCTCCCCTGTGCCTAAGAGCGAGAGAGGAGTGTGTGCCTGCACCTTGCTTGCCTTTTCCAGTGGCCATTTCGGGCCCAGGCAGGCCTGGGCTGTCACGCAGCTGCCGGGAGAGGACTGTCTAGCCACACTGGCGTAGAGGGAGCTCGCCAAGGACTTTGGTCTGCTCCTTGTGTCCCTCCTGCCTCCTGCCTGGGCACAGGCCCAGGGTACACACACAGATGGGGGACATGTGGGGAGGAGGCGGGAGGGAAGGACGCTCCCAGCCCTGCCAGCCTCTGTCTGGCCCTTTCAAGCCACCCATCAATCGATAAGACATTGGTTAAGCGCCTACTATGTGCCAGGCACCGTGCTAAGCCCTAGGGATGCAGGGTAAATGAGGAGGGCGGGATATGCGTCAGTTTGGGTTGGGTCATGGTGCCCATCTTAAACGTAGCTGAAGGTATGCTGTGGTCATGGATGCCCAGAGCTGTGAACTCTAGCTACGTCCGAATGCCAGAACGTCCCTTTCATTCACCCCAATGAAGAAAACCAAGGGTGGAGGGAGGACAGTGATTGAAGGGGTTGAAACCTTGCATTACTAAGAAAATCTAGCAAAGAACTGATTGAACTCATTATAAACACATACACACACACACACACAATTTCATGCAATGCAATGGAGGCTTGTGTTTATACATACATACACACACGGAACAAGGCTCTGCTTAGAAAAGTCAGTCTGAATGACTATGATGAATGCCTGTTTGGACAAAGTTATTGTCTTGGTCATTAAATAAAAATACCTCCCAGATATTTCCTCTAAAGGAGCTCACTGGTCTTTTCTGAGCTGGCCTCACCAAACCCCTGTGAGGTAGGTAGAAGACAGGTATCATCGACCCCATTTTACAGATTAGGGGGAGAGGGAAGAGTGAGGCACAGTGACTTGCCAGGTCACCCAATGATTCAGTACCAATGTCAGAAATAGTTCCGTGGTCTCCTCCCATGAGGGTCTTAGCCTTTCTAATAGGCATACCTTGTCTTTGCACAATGCACCCAAACCTCTCACAAAGTATGATTTAGATGGAGCCAGCGGGCCACTGGAAGAATGCAGGGCATGTTGTCCAGTTTTTGATCCCCCACACCCCCAGTCATTTCCTTTTAAAGTACACAAAGTTCCACCCAAAACAGCCAAGGGGACCTGGATTACAGGGTGCCCTTGTGGGCTGGGTCACCCTAAGGGATGGAGTAGCAGAATTAAATACTTGGATGAAATAAAGAATTCTCTGTCTGCCTCTCTCACTCTCACACATGAGACAGCACCACAGGAAGCAGGATCTGGTGACCTTCCACCAAACCAGAATTAATTCCCAGACACACAAGGCAGCTGGGCCAGAATTCTGGATGGCAGAGGTCAGCGAAGGGATCCTTGGGGAGGTGTGCATGTGGGGATGGGGGGCCCCTGCAGGGCAGGCGGGGGAGGCTCCAGCCAGGAGAAGAGCTCTCCTTTGGCCCCGTACCACCAGGGTTCCAGGAGCCACATGCACACGGCTGGAATGTTCTCGCTTTATTATTCTATTTGCTGGGGAGGTCGGAATGGTAGGTGAAGGAGAGCGGAAGGAGAAAGCCAATTTCTAAATGTATTTTTGTTTCCTACTGCTCGTTGGCTAGGTTGGGGAGTCCTGCCCTCTCCAAGCCACAAAGGTGGGCTTCTCCTGGCGCTAAGCAGCCTTTTGTGGAGAACACATTTGCTTTTTGCCAAGCGTTAACCCACCCGTGCTGGTGACAGGGCTCCCGGAGGAGGTTTAGAACAGAGATTCACACGTATGCCCGCACACACGCAGGTACACGCACACACACAGCGGTGTCTGTACACGAATAGAGAGAAACATGGAAGTGTTTGTTGCGCTTCAGGATAAAGGGTCCCGCGGGGAAGCCTCAGGGTGCAGTTAAAGGGCACAAGTGCCCCCCCCCCCCACGAGGAACAAGTCCACGAAGCGGGCTGGGTCCAGCTGTGGCAGGGCCGGCCCCATGGCTCACAGGACCGACTCCTTGGACTCTAACTCGGGGCCATCTGCCGGAGCAGGAGCCGGGTTTCGGTGGGTCACCAGGGGGGACGTCTCCTCCTCTGACTTGCAGTTGGGGACCGCCTCGACTTTCACCTCGCAGAGCTCGTGGTCCGCCTTCCGAGTGGCCTTCTCATTCAGATAATGGAGGATGCCGGCCCCCAGGGCATCCCCTTCCACGTTCACCACCGTGGTGGTCCGGTCCCTGTGAGGTCCACAGAGGAAATAAGATGCTGTTAGGGCCTCGCCAGGCTTAGGCCAGCCCATCTCAGCACAACAGCCACGGGGGATAATCTACAGCTCGGTGGTGTCACACAGAATAGCAGACACACGTGTGGCGTCTGCCAAGTCTGGGTACTGGACCCCGAGGCCGGGCTCCAATCTTGGCCTTGTCTCTCTGTGACTTGGGCCCGGGCTCCTTGCCTTTAAAATAAGGGAGCTGAAGGGCGCTCCGTGGGCCCAGAGACTGGAGACACTTCCTCGCTGGGTGACGGCCCCATTGCCTGCCCTTACAAATACACAGGAGTGATTCTAAGGCAGAAGTAAGGGTTTAAAAAATACAATTCAATACAATAAAATGAGGGCACCTGACTAGATCGCTTTAAGACCCTTCTAGGTCTTAGCCTAGGATCCTGGACAGGGAAGCATAAACTAAGGGTGTCCTCAGGACCCTCCCTTGTGTAATCTAGCAGGGCACCTGCTAGCGCCCTCACGTGCTCCTGGCTCTTCACACAGCTCCGGTGTAATGGCGGATGGAGTGCGGCCCCTCCCCTACACCAAGTGCTAGGTGTGCCCCCCCCCCCCCCAGGGAAGGGAGAAGGCGCCCCCAATGGGCTGCTAGGCAGAGGGGGCATGGGACGTGAAACAAGGTGGGCAGGCACAGTGGGGAGGGGGAGGGGAGCAGCTCCACCCAAGTCTCTCTGCCTTTCTAGTAACAAACTGGAGGAGTGGGGAAGTGGGGGAGGGTGGCTGTGTGCCCACAGAGCGTTCTACATGCCATCTTTGGCCCCCATGCTGTTGGCCCGCCATCACTGTCCTAGAGCCTGCGACAGCCAAGACCCTCCCAGAGAGACAAGGCTTTCTCTTCAGCTCATTTTACAGACAGGAAGGCCATCTGAAGTTTTTGTATAATAGAGAATGGTGGTCCCAACTCGGAAGGGGGGTGCTGGTAGTCCAGGAGAGAAAGAGACAGGGGTAGGTGGCTGGAGGCCCCTCGGGGTCCGAGTCTCCCGTCCACTGTCCATCTCGGGCCTCCAGGTTGCGTACCCCCTCACCAGCTTTACAGCCAGTGGTGTCCTGAAGCTGCCTCTTAGTACAGGAAGAAGTACAGGAAGAAGCGGAAGCCCCAGAAGAAAAGTCCCGGATGTCTCTGATCCCCTCCTTCATCCCTCCCAAGAGCTCCCAGTCCTAGCGAAGAGCCCGTCCCTCCCGGAACCCAGGCTCTACTCCGGCCCAGAGGAACTCTACCAAGGAAAGGGACCGGATTGTTTCTGAAATGGAAAGCCCCCAGGCTTGCGTCTAGGACGATCTAGCCTTTAGAAGGGCTGGGTGCAGCTCACTCCGCCTGAGGAGACGGACAGTATGGACATACTCTACCTGCTGAGCGCCACCTGCTGGCTGCTCTGGTTTCCTTCATTTTAGGTATGTATGTATCTTAAGCTCTTACATCCCACTTAGCCTCAGTACTGTGTAGTGGTTCCCAGGCAGTGGTAAGGGCTAGGCCATGGGGGCTAAGGGACTCGCCCAGGATGACACCGCTAGGAAGTCTCGGGCCACATTTGAACTCAGGACCTCCCGTCTCAGGGCCTGGCTCTCCATCCACGGAGCCATGTTGCTGCCCATTCTGGCTTTCTTTAAAAACAACTAAAATCCCATCTTCTACAGGAAGCCTTCCCCAGTAGTCCTAATTCTTTCTCTGTTAAACTATTCCCTATTTATCCTGTATGCTGCTTATTTTGCATATATTTGTATGCCGCCTCCCGTCTTTGGTCCTTAAGGGCGGGAGCCGTCTTTGTGGTAGGGGCCTGATACACGTTTATCAGTAGATTGATGTCCCCTTCCCGGTTTGGGAACTTAGGTGGGGGCCTGACCAACACTGCGTTTTGGCCTACTCGTCTATTAAAATGGGCACAGCTCCCTCTGAGGTTTGTTACTGCCCGTGACTCAAGGAAAGGTTCCCCCCCCCCCCCAAGCTGATTAAAGGGTCTGAGGCGCCTCTTTCGGGGGTGGGTGTCTCCGTTCCCAACTGTTTGGCTTTAGGGGTGGACAGGAAGTGGGTTTTGTCAAGGGTGCCCAGGGGCTAAGGTAGGATTCCAACCCACAGAGGCGCTACCTCCCATGGGGGGGGGTGTTACCCACACGATCCAGTCCACAGCGAGGATCAAGGAGAGGTCGTGCGTGGGCAGCCCAATGGCTTCCAGGATGATGGCGATAGTGAGAACTCCGCCTGCCGGCACACCGGCTGCTCCCACGCTGGCTGCCGTGGCGGTCACTCTGCAAGGGTGCAAGGCACAGGTGGTCAGTGTGGCTGCCCGGCTCACAGCACTGCACCAATGTGGGCTGGGTGTGAGGAGGCTTAGCTGTTACCTAAGACCCGTGACTCAGACTGGAGAGTCTCCGCCCACTCTCCCACCCCTGGCGCTCCTAGGAGAGCCACTGTGGCCAAATGGGTGATGTGCTGTCTAACTGGTACGGAAGTTTGGAGTCAGGAACACCTGACTTGAACCCAAGTTTAAGTCCTGCCTCACACACTATGTGGGTGGTCCCGGGCAGGTCACTTAATGCCTATATGCCTCAGTTTTCTCATCTGTAAAATGGATGCAATAATAGTACCAGGATGGTCATAATAAAAAGGCATCCCACCGTGCTTCCCTAAACTACCCATCAGCCTGGCCAGCCTTAAAGTGCTGACTCTTGTGACCGTTATTTCATAGCATCTCTGAATCTGGGTCCTCCCCTTGTGAAAGAAGTTCATAGTCTGTCTGCGATCTGTCTGAGGCCTTTCCAGCCTGGTAAGAGCTGCCCACGCTGGTGCCCTGCTGGCTCAGCCTTTGAGAACCCACAGAATTATTAACCCTGTATGGGCCACACCTTCTGGGCCTCCTCACTGGCTGGGGGTGGGGGGACTGGCGTCCTGAAAAGGTTTCCGAGAAGAGGGAAAACTGGCAGCTTTGACCTACTGGAATGGCTTCAAGCACCTGGAAACACACCAGGCTCCCAAATAAGCCGGCTAAGCTGGGCTCAGCCCAAGTCTGACGATGAGGCCTGTCCCTTAGCGGAGACATTCCTCCGCCATGCGAGACCCTGAGACAACGAGTGCAGAACGAGTGGCCGCCGAGAGAGGGCGCTCTAGGAATGACTTCTGCGTAGCCTCCTGGTTAGCAACGCCAGCTCCTACTCTCAGTAATAACAGTAACAGTTACGAGCATCTCTACACAGAGCGTGAGCCTCTAGTGCTGCAATCATTCTCTCTGGGGTCTTACAACATCGTTCGGATGCAGGTGCTATTATCACCCCCATTTTACAAAGGAGGAAACTGAATCAAGAGGCGGTTCCCAGACTTGCCCAGGATCTGGGCCTGGATCAGATCTCGAGTCTTCTTGACTTCAGGCTGCACCGACTTAACTGTTTGTAGAACGCTGGCCTCCCCCTCCGCCATCTACATCATCTACCCTTCGAGAGGTAAGAGCCCCTTGGAGCTCGCCTGACACAATCCCGTTTGTTTCCGGATCACTGTGTGAGTTTGCTGTGTTAACACGGAGTCCCTTATGCACTGTGGCCCTAATAGCGACCCTCATTCCTAGGAGAGTTAGGGAGCTCCAGCGTGCCCTGGCTTTCAGAGCCACCTTGGCAGGTGTCCACACTGGCTGCCCCTTCCCCCACCACCCTTCCGTTCCTAGCCACTAGCGCCCCACCCCCTCCCCCATTACACCTTGCTCGTTGTTCAATAAGAAAACGGAAGACACATCCTTTAGGGCACTGGGGAGAATGGCTTAGGACTCCCCTCCTCAGGGAGCCACTATTACCTTATCCTCAAGGGGGGGACCCCTGTTTTCCGAAAGGTGACTTACTATTCTTATTCCTCTGGTACAACCGAGCCTCAAGCCTTCTGAGTACATATGGAGCCTGGGGAAAGTCTTTTTTGTCCTCATGTTCTTTCCGCTTTGGAATGTTCTGGATACCAGAAAATCCCTGAAAAAACTGTGCCCCCGCCTCAGAGAGGGGAACTTACAGAATGGTGAATATCTGTCCGGCATTCAGCTCCACGTTATTCAGCTGGGCAATGAACACAGTGGCCACACACTGGAAGATGGCCGCCCCGTCCATGTTCACGGTGGCCCCGATGGGAAGAATGAACCTGCTGATCCTCTTATCTACACCGTTATTTTCTTCGATGCATTTGATCATGGATGGCAGAGTTGCTGAGCTAGAGGGAACAAAAGAAATTAAGATGGCAACAGTCTGCCCAGTCAAATCCAATTCAGAACCTCTTTATGGGTCTTAAAATGATTCACAGCATAACATTTATTTTTTACCTCTTTCTTCCTCCCTTTTAAACCCTCACCTTCTTGTCTTAGAATCACTCCTGTGGATTGGTTCCAAGGCAATAGAGCGGTAAAGGCTAGGCAATGGGGATTAAGTGACTTGCCCAGAGTCACACAGCTAGGAAGTGTCTGAGGCCAAATTTGAATCCAAGACCTCCCTTCTCTAGGCCTGGTTCTTTAACCATTGAACTACTTAGTGGCTTCCCTCTTTTCTTTAAAAATAAATGTATTCGGGGCAGCTGGGTAGCTCAGTGGATTGAGAGCCAGGCCTAGAGACGGGAGGTCCTAGGTTCAAATCCGGCCTCAGACACTTCCCAGCTGTGTGTCCCTGGGCAAATCACTTGACCCTCATTGCCTACCCTTACCACCTTCCACCTATAAGTCAATACACAGAAGTTAAGGGTTTAAAAAAATTAAAAAAAAATAAATGTATTCATGTTTTTGAAGAGGCTTCAGTGAAACCTGGGAAGAACATTATATAAAATAATGCAGTGAACTGAGCAGAACCAGGAAAATGACTTACATAACAATATTAAAGACAAACAACTCTGAAAGACTTAAGAACTCTGATTAACAGGATATTCAACCATAACTCCAGAGCCCTGATGAGCAAGCTGGCTTTACACTTCCTACCGGAGAGGGGATGGATTGCCAGTGAACTGAGATGTGTTTATTAGACATGGAAAGGGGGGGGCCCTGTTTTGTATGCATATTTGTTGCAACTTACTTTTTCCTTTCCTTTTCGTTTTTCAATGGGAAGTTGTGGAAAGGAAGAGAAAATGGATTTCTGTTAAGTGAAAACAATAATATATAAAAAAGCTAACAAAGCCCAGCCCCTCCTTAATATTAACTAAGTGACCTTTTGGTGTTACTTAATACCATCATTTTGGAGAGGTAGTAAATATCCAACTGTAATCTTTTTGTCTTATTTCCTAAATTTGCACTTAAGAAAATCAGAGTTGTTTGGGAGCTCAATGATCATTTCCTCTCACCCATACCGGAACAAGAGCCCTTTCTCTAATATCCCTGGTAAGTGGTTCTCTAACCCTGTATCGTTGTTCCTTGAGAGGAAAGCTCCTGCTTCCTAGAACAATCCATTTTACTTCCAAACCCTTTTAATTGTTAGGAAGAATTTCCTTCTATGGAGGAAATGAAGAACATTCCTTGAGTAGTGCTCGACAGCTTCCAATTCTGGACATTTTCACTGGTTCTCTCCCATACCTGGAACTCATTCCCTTCTCCTCTCTGCCTTCAGGCTTCCTTGGATTTTTGAGGCCCCAGCAGTGTCTCATCTTCTGCAAGAAGCCATTCCTGATCCTCTGTAAAGCTAGTGCCTTCGCTCTGACCATTACCTCCACATAATCCTGTATCGATCTTATTTGGACATGGTCCTTTGCAGGCTGTCCCCCATTAAACTGGGTGCAATTTAAAAACACAGGGATCATCTTTTGGTCTGTCTTTGTATCTGGAGGACTCTGGACAACGTGAGCAGTTTAGGAAATGTTTGTTGACTTGACTGGAGGCAAAATTTGTTTCTCGGCAATAGCTTCCCGTCTTAGGTCTGCCCTCTGGGGCCAATAGCATACCTCCTGACCTCTTCTCAGGGAGTGAGAGCTCAACAACCCAGGCACTAACCCAGAACATGCTTCCTTACTGAGCTAATCTGCTTACTTTACCACAGGCCAGATTTTCATTGGCTGTGGTGGAGGCGGGCTGCTGTTCTAGGGCAACACAACTAGGCTACTCCAGATGACTTCTGTCTGCTTCCTTGAGACGGGAATGGTAAGAAGGGAATTTGAACCTGAAAGTCTGAAATGCATTTCTTCCACCCCACCTCCACCTCCCAGAGCCCCCAATGTCTTTCCAAGCACAATTTAGGTGCTGCTGCCTACAAAAGGCAGTCCATCAACATGCATTTATTAAGCACCTACTCTGTTCTAGGGCACTGGGCTAAGCACTAGGGATTCAAAGAAAGGCAAAAAGGGATTTCCTCTCCTCAAAAGAGCTCACAATGTAATGTGAGAGACAGCCTGAGCACAGCTGAGTGTGCGTGAGAGAGGCAGGACAAACTGGGATAACCAATAAAGAGAAGGCACTGGCAGGAAGGGGCACTGGGAATGGCTTCTGGTAGATGGTGAGCTCCAGTCCTGGAGGACAGCCGGGGAAAAAGGCCTGGAGGTCTGTCTTGAAACTTGTCCTACCTTTTTCTGCAATTGTTAGGGATTCTCTTTCTCTCATCTCAATTAGCTTGCACTACTATCTATAATTCTATCTATTTATCTATCTATCTATCTATCTGTCTGTCTGTCTGTCTGTCTATCTATCTATCTATCTATCTATCTGTCTCTCTAACACCTCTCAATCTTCTATCTACATGTATCATCCATATATCAATCATCTATCTAGTCTGTCTTTTCAGTCTATCTAAATGTCTATCTAACTATACACATATACAGACATATTTTTTATTTATTTGTGTACATTCATATATGTCACATCCCAGGAGTAGAGCACAAACTCCTTGAAGGCTGAGGCTGTTTTGTTTCTGTCTTTGGCCAGTCCTTGGCACATAAGACTTAACAGATATTTAATGGATTAAATGGACAAATCCAAAAACATACCCCCCCCCCCACCTCCTCCAACCTTGGCAATTTGTGAAAAGTTAGGTAATCAATAGCTAAAAGTGAGATGACCAATCTAACTGTTTTATGACCCCAGAACTTGTTTATGTAACTGTCCTCATCTCTTTTCTTCTCCATGAATGTGGATATTGGGGGAACTGGGTCCTTTTAGAGAAAAGGTGGGGACATAGGAACCTATTTGGTTTTTGGTTGGCACTAATTAAGAATGGCACCTGGAGGCTACTCACCTGGAGCAAGTCGCAAAGGCTGTTGCAAATGGTGTGAGGAGTCCAAGAAGGAATTGGAATGGATTTTTCCGAGTGAAAACAAAATAAATGAGTGGCAGAACAATTCCTCCGTGGATGATGTGGCCCAGAATTGATGCAAAGATGTATTTTCCCAGACTGGTCACCAAGGTGACAATGTCTTTCATTTCCACAATTTTACTTCCAACAAGGAACATGATTCCTAGAGGAACATACCTATAAGATAAATATGAAAGACTCTTTGGAAAAGGTATTTGATCTTTTAGTTTAAAAGCATCCACACAGAGAATGCCTCTCTGCTACAGGAGTCAGAGGACTTTGGTCTTATTTATTTTCTCTTGTCTGCAATACCCATGTGAAGGTAGGAGAAGATTGGTGGTATTTCTCCCATTTTATAGGCCTAGGAAACTGAGGAAGAGTTTGATTTACTTACTGGTCCAAAGTCATGATTAACTGGGAGTAGATCACTGACTAGAATTTTAGCTTCTTCCCTAGATTATCTGACTTTCGTCTTACTGAAGAATGGAACCCAGTACAAAGACCTTCTTTTAGTGGGATGCAATATGAGGTCAGACTTGGGTTTCTGAGCTTAAATTTTACTTGTGCTGCTACTGCTTGCTTTCTGATTTGTGTTAGGTTTTATCTAACCTCTATTGACTATTTCCCAGTTGATAAAAGTGTGAGTAAATAGTAATATCCATATTAAAGTAGGGAAGGTTCAGAGGCCAGATAACTGAAGAAGGGTTTTTTCTTCATTGATTGATTTAAAGCCACAATTAATTGGCAGTAAACACATGACCAAAATCTTGGCTTCTTCCTTGGGCTATATGAGGTTTCTCTTCCTAAAGAATGGAACTCAATAAGAATGCCTTCTAAAAGTGGGATGAAGGATAAGATCAAACTCTGGGAGCCTGCATATAACTTCTGCTTGTTTTATAACCTTGGTTACATTTAATTTCTGTTGCCTATTTTCCCATTGATAAACACAAGGGATTAATGACTACCTGTGGAATTGCTGAATTGACACAACTACATCTTTTGGGAAGGTTTTCTGGTTCTATTCTGACTTAAACTGATTTTATGTGAAAGGGCTACTGATTTTGGTATGCAGAAATATTTAAAACAACACCAGGCATATCCCTAGGGCACAGAGATTATTATGGAGAAGGTTATGGTTAGAGAAAGACAGCTAATCTTGAAACCTAGGCTAGAAAGAACATAACTTCAATTGTTTTATTTATTAGAAGAAATGAACAGGGGGCTTAGGTTTGGGAAGGAGATAGGTGGAATGGAAAGAGGAATCGGTAGCAAAAATGATTAAGATCACTCTTAAATCTGGTCAAGGCACCTGAAGGATCCATTGATCAGGATATTTTAAATTGTGTTTTTATGTAAAGTCTGTTTTTTGGGTAAAAAATATCAAGCTAGTCCTGGACTGCCTAGGGATTTGCCTTATAAAACACTGACAACTCATCTACTTGAAAGTATGAATGACTATGTCACTGTTGGTTATAGATAAAAGGGACTTAATAAGGCAATGCTTGACAAAGAGCTGCCCTAGGACACTAGCTTTAGGAAGCCACCAGGCCAAAAATTGCAAACTGGTAGAGTGTGATTTGAAAACCCCAATAGCTTTTTCCTTCTGAAAGTGTCAGATCTTTCCCCAAACAACATCAGTGATACAAAGCTGAAATGTTTACATGGGTAAAATCAAAACCAACACAGGATGTCTCAAGTTGGGAAAGATAAATACGGGATGCAGGGGGCTCTACTTGCCTTCCCACCCATTCTTAGAATTTCCACCAGCTTCTAAGAATCTTTCCTTCTTCATCTATAAAATATTAACTAAAACATTTCCTTTCCAGGAATTTCTCTGAAAAGGGGAAGGGTTGGGAATCTTATAAGGTTATATAGAGGAAAGTGCTTTGTGGATGAAAAGGTATGTATGAAGATAAGCCCCAGATGTTATGACTGATGATGGGTGGAACTTAATACACAAAGAAACTGGATTCTGATAAGCAAATTGTCCTGGTTATTGAGGGCAAAAATAAGCATGTGTGTTTCAAAGGGTCACATTCTTAATGACATTAATAAAAAATAGTGGTTATTTTGGGGCAGGCAGTTTGAATCAAGTCAAAGTAGCATATTTAATTTATTATATGCTCAAAAAATAAGCTGTATGTATAAATTATAAATTTCACATATAATTTCTTCTGTCCTACTTAAATGCTTCCATTGTTTTTTAGATTGTTAAATTCAGAATTTAAAAAAAATTGAGAGTCAAGTTAAAGTCAAATCAGAAAATTCTTATTTTCAAACTTGTCCAAGCAGGAGATGGTTGTTAATTATTTTAGAGAATTAAAAAAAATCAGGATCCTTTAGTGTTGAAACACTATGAAAGGATATAATAAAAACCTTTAAACGTATGAAGAATATAAATAGGGTAACACTGATTGGTTCCATTAACTCCTAGAGAACAGAACAAGGGCCCTTGAAAACTGGTAGTTTTGGGACAAAACTGTTTTATATAGTAAATTACAAACTTATTAAAGTCCATACTTTCAAGAGATGATACAGGTTGAAAATATAAACAGATTCAAGTTAAGTTTAATTATATTTAGCAATGAAAGAGCCATACCTATTGTCAGTAGTGGGACTATTGATGTGATAAATAGGAAATGAGGAAGCAATTTGGATTTGACATATGAGGTACTTTTGAGGTTGACATCAGGGAGGACAAGTAAATAAGATCATAGGGTTTACAGATCTAAATTGGAAGGGGCTCTGAAGGCCACCTAGCCCAACCCCTTCATTTAATAGATAAAGAAACCGGTACAGTGAGGTTAAATCATTTGCTCGAGGTCACACAAGATGCAGGCAGTAAGCATCACAGTTGGGATTTGAACCCAGATTTTGGAGATGGTGCTCCTCTCCTCAGTATCCCACTGTGCCCTCTTATGAACCATTCCTGAGTGCCTTGGTCACTGATGGATCCCAGAGCTAAGGGGACTGAGGGTCTGCTCCAGTGACAAGTTCTACATTCTTATTTGGGGTGCAGGGCAGGATGCACTTGGGGATATGAGGAGGAAGTTCCACTTACCACATAATCCAAGACACTAGCACCATGGTTGCCTCATTGAAGGCATTGAAGAAACGGATCAGTTCTTCTCCTTCTGAGCCTAGCTTTTTCAAAGCCACTCCTAAGACCAGGGCAAAGAGGACCAAACCCAAAATGTTCATCCCTTCGATCTCTGTGCCATAGGGGACCTGCATGGGCTGAGGAGATACAGCGGTCAGGCTTCCCTTCTCACTGTGGGAGAACACGTGAGATATTTAAATCTGCCCCACTGGGTTTTCAGGCCAGGTTGAAACATGGCCAAGGGGAAAACAGAAAGAAGCAGTTTTTCCCCCCTTCCTTTTTAAAGACACCTGTGAAAGAAAGAGGAAGGAAGCCCAGGAGACAGAAAAAGAAACTTGAAGGGGTTGAATGGGAAACTATGAATTAGAAGCTCTGGCTGGGGACCAATCACATGAAATGCCATCACTGAAAAGTAAGAGGTATTCCTGAGAGGGAGGGAGAAAGGGACACAACAAGAGTGCTGAAGGGTACAGATGGGAAAGAAGGCTTTTGTAGGGCAAAATAAATAAGGTGGCTGTTGGTACAAAAAGGGTAGAGACAATAAAGACAGAACCTTTCTTCAGAGAAGCCTTTTTAAAAAACTGAGTTTTCTAAAGTTTTGGTGGCCTCAATGAGTAAAGCGGGGGGAGGAGAGAGGAAGAAGAAGGAAGGAAGGAAAGCAGGAAATATTAATTTAATGGCATTGCTTGAAATCTGCTCATAGAGCAAAAGATGGGCATTGGTTACTACAAAATATAACACAACAATCTGCATTGTCACTAGATGAATGCAATCAATATAATTAGCACAGACATACCAAGCTTTTCTTCTTCTGGGTGTTCTGGTTTGTATTAATCCCTTACTACACAGAATGCACATGAAACCCAGTGAGAACATGAACGTAGTGTAAAAACGGATGAATAATGAAAGTGAAAACCATGCTTTTTGTTCACCTTACTGGAAATTCTATTAACATTCAATTCAACAAGTATTTAAAAAAAACAACCCAAAACACCCGTATTTCTTGTCTTATTAACAACTCTAAGACAGAAAGGCAATGGCTGGGCAAATAGGATTAAGTGGCTTGTCCAGGGTCACATAGCTAGGAAGTATCTGAGATCAGATCTAAACCCAGGTCCTCCCAACTCCAGGCCTGGTGCTCTATCCATTGTGCTATCTAAACTGCCCTATAACAAGCTTTTTTTTTTTATCTCCTGTGCATTTACACAGTACTGGTTGTATCTCACTTCCCCATTAGAATGGAAACTTCTTGAGGCCAGCCATTATTTTAGTTTTTCGGTCACACTCAGCACCCAGCAGGTCAGCTAAGTGGCCCAGTGGATAGTGTAAGGGGGAAAAGGGTGCTTTTGGTTGAATATATTAAAAGGTTAGGTCGACAGGGATTTGAATAATTATCAATCCCCAAAATTATTTTAGTGATTTATTTACAAAATATAGGAGAGAGTGGAAGTAGGGGGATGAGAAGAGGGCAGAGTAAGAGACTGCATTCAAGTCTGGGCTTTACTCTGGCAGGGCTCCAGAGTCCCTGCCAGAGTCTAAAAGTCATTTAACAAGGGGTTTAGCCACAAGGACTTCTCCCAATCAGGGGACCCTCCAGGAGGCTAGTACTTCTGGGAGGTTAAAGGAGTCAGCCTTCTTCACTCACTACGTGTAGTTCTAAGTGAGAGATTTAAGAGCTGTCTCACAAGGTCTCAGGGTTACAGGTCCAGCGCTCCTCCAGGTCCCAACAATGAACAAGAAGCACTCTGGCTCACTAAACTCTCTCTTTTTAAAGGGGCCTCTTTTGCATCACTTCCTGTGCCTTCCTCTTAGTTTGTGTGTCCAATCACGACAGATGCTTTTCTTAGGACTGCCCAGGAGGCAGTCAGTAAATTCTGATTTGTTACTCATTTTAACACACATAGGTTACAGACCACCCAACTTGTCAGTTAAGTGGGGATGTTTTCACCTTTGGTGATTAAACCTAAAGATGGGCAGGGTAGATTTAATCTCATTATCACAATAGAGAGTTGGGTTTGGAATCAGGAAGACTCATCTTCCTCACTGCAGGACCCTGGGCAGGTCTTTTAACCCTGTTTGTCTCTATTACTTCATCAGTAAAAATGAATTGGAGAAAGAAATGAGAGACCCCGCCAGGATCTTTGCTAAGAAAACCCCAAATGGGGGCCACAAAAAGTCAGGCATGACTGAAAAAAGGACCGAACAACGTTTAGCACAGTTCCCCTGGTACCCAGTCGGTACCAAAAAAAAAAAATGCTTATTGAATTGAAAACTGAATGAAGAGTATTGATTAAGTGCTTACTATGTACAGAGCCATGGAAATATGATTAGAAAAACAAGCCATTCTCTGCTCTTAAAAAGCTTCCATTCTCCTGGGGAGATATCCTGGGGAGATAACACTGATTCTAGGATCATAACTGGATCTTGCTCTCTTTACCTGAACACCACTTACCAAGAATTTGGCTAAAGAGAGTCATAGCAGAAGAAGCACTTCAGTCAGGAGACTTGGGTCCTAAATTCTAGCTTCTGGGCCAATTAGGCATGTGACCTTAGGAGGTAGAGGTTGGACTTTAAGATCCTAACGAAAATTCTCTTATTCTCTGAGCTGGAGCTTCAAGTTCCTGGGATAGATTTTTTTTTCCCCAAGAAGCTCACATTTTATTTTATTTTATTTTATTATTATTTTTTTAAACCCTTGTACTTCGGTGTATTGTCTCATAGGTGGAAGAGTGGTAAGGGTGGGCAATGGGGGTCAAGTGACTTGCCCAGGGTCACACAGCTGGGAAGTGGCTGAGGCTGGGTTTGAACCTAGGACCTTCTGTCTCTAGGCCTGACTCTCACTCCACTGAACTACCCAGCTGCCCCCCTCACATTTTATTTTATTAAATTTTTTTTCCATGGTTGCATGATTAGATTTGGCATTAATAATGACCACCACTATTCTTTTCTCACCCAGAGTCATGATATAAATTAATAGACAAGAATCAATGAAATTAGCCAACTGGTTATATTGCTACTGTAAAATGTGACGACCATAAACCAATGTTCTATCCAACAGGGTTCTGAATTTCTTTCTGATTCACTGTGCTAATGATGAAGACTATGGATATGAAGAGAGACACAGACATAGGAAAAAAGGACAATACAAATAATTCCCCTCATATAGCAACTCTCCCTCTGCAAACAATCCTAGAAGAAAATGTATTTATGGGATGATGAAGTAATAAACCTGGGATAGTGAGAGGGACAGGAACGGTGATCTCATGGAGATGGGGAATTCCCATTGAATAACTTCCTTTACCCTTGCTGGGCAGTGATATCTGAGCAACTTCAGGCCTTAGAGTTGCCTAGAGTGGACTCAAATAGAATTTGCTTTTTCATTGCTATCTAGTCACGTCTGACTCTTCATGGCCCCATTTTGTATTTTCTTAGCAAAGAGGGTGGTGGTTTGCCATTTCCTTCTCCAGCTCATTTTACAGATAAGGAAACTGAAGTGATTGGCCCAGGGTCACACAGTATCTAAAGCTGAATTTGAACTTGGGAAGATGAGTCTTCCTGATTCTAGGCCTAGAGCTCTACCCACCAACCTGCCCCTTCAGATCACAGAGGAAGCCTTTAATCCCAGATCTTCCATGCTCCATGGCTGGCTCTCTAACAGTCAATACAATCCATCTTCACCAGGCACAAATAAGACTTACAGGTATAAACAGGTCCTAAGCTATGGTGATTCTTAGGTCATTGATTCTTAGTGCCAGGTCTGGAGTTAGGAAGATTCATCTTCCTGAGTTCAAATCTGTCTCAGATACTTCCTATGTAACCCTGGCCAAGTCATTTAACCTCTTTGCCTCAGTTTCCCCACCTGTCAAAATGGGGGAAGTAATAGCAATTACCTCAGACTTGTTATGAGGAGCAAATAAAATAGTATATGTAAAGTACTTTGCAAACCTTAAATTGCCATGTAAGTGTTTGTTTTTACTATTATTATTACTTCTACTCTCTGAACAGACATATCCATGAGGATTCATCAAGCTTAATCTGTAGAACATGAGAGTAAATTTTGGGAACAAAAGTAATGAACTTGGGAGACAAAGCAGGAATAAATTTCAAACTGTAGAATTATTTGTATGGTTTGGTGAATTAAAAAAAAATCCCTTTATCTTGGGAACCCACAATGCTCCAATGTGTGAATTTGGGCAGTGGAGGTAAAAGAACAAATACAATTGAATGCCTGGAAAATCTTCAGTTTTGCTTAAGAATGGAAATATCCCGAGTTCCAGCTCACTCCCCAGTTCTCCTACCGGTCTTGACTTTGTGGTCCTCCATTTACCATCTGTACTGATGGCTAAAGAACACCCTAAAGTGACAACCCTTCAGTTAAAAGCAACCTTTGCAAATCCTAGATTGTTAAACAAGGCTGCAGGGAGAATGTGGAAAGAAGAATCTGCAAAATGACAAATATTTTTCAAAGTAAGTAAGTGACTATAGCTGTTCCTACCTTTTCCAAAGTGATATTTCCAAAGGTCGTGTTACGGATGACTCTCGTATAATCGGTTGCATACTATAAGTGAGAAAAAAAAAGAAATCTCAGTTCACATAGTTACAACCTTCACGAAAGAATGAAGAACATAAATGTGTGGCTGCTGTAACAGCCTAACAATTTCCTTGTGATCTTCGAGCTGAGTCAGAGTGGGGAATTATGGACTCAGGTGTGCTTATCCAACTCTTGCTTTTGAAAATGATCCAAAAGTTGCAAAAAGAATAAAATGGAGGCTTAGACCAAGCAGTCCACAGGAGTGGGGGATGGGTTGGGGCAAAACATAGGGTTAAAAACTTCTTATATTTGTGGAGCATATGGGTTCAAGGAGGAAGCTATTGCAAAATTTCATGCCACTGAGTTGCTCATTATATTTTTCATTAAAATATATTAGTAGGATTTAGCTAGGACTAATTCCATAGCACAACAAAGTTCTCTTATTAAGGTGCTCTGGCTTAAATCAGAGGTGGGACTCCTGACTGCATTTTCAACATTCATTTCAGATTTGTCTTGAAGTCCATGGATTTTATATTATTTTAATGTGCTGATTTAATATTTATCTTTGCTTTCCATGCTGGGTAGGTAAACAAGCAGTAGCATATTCCTTCCAAAAATATTCCATATTTATTTGAAATGTAATCATTCCCTGATTTCTGCCCTTGTCTGTGGCTTGGGCATGATGTGCCCCTTAAGAGTCTCACTTTAGATAAGGATTTAGAGTAAGGTAAAAATCTAGGGGGCTTTCAAGAGGTTTTGGATACTGAAATAACAAAAGAATCTTGGGGGCACCTTTAGGGCCAGTTGTTATTATAACACTACTTATTAAAATCAATTTTGGCCCCCTGAGTTTTGACAGATTGAATATTCTGAAATATTCTGTCAGATTTTGTGATCAACACAAAAGAAAAGAAACTTGCCTTCTCCCCCCGTGAGAGGCACAGAAAGGTTCCACAAACCTTCCATTTTTCCATTTGCATGCTTCATTTAAGCCACCCGTGAGCTCAGCATCATACCTTTTACGTACAACCTGCCAGTTTTGTAAACAAAATCTTTTAACACTAAAAGAATGAGGTGAATTAATTGATGACATTTTGAAAATTATTTTACTGTAATTTATCGCATTTCACCTGTCCATTAAAATGTACTTTAAATATAAATAATTACAAGCATATATGGTGATAATTATAAACATGTGGATTAAATACAAATAATTATAAGCATATAATTACAAATTATAAGTTATTACAAGCATATGTAATTTTACCTTATGTTAAAACACTTGGGGACAAGTAGAGAAGCATTTACCACTTAATGGCATGTTTTAGATTGAGTGGCTTAGATCTTTAGAAAACAAAACGAAAACTTATTCCAATGCTATTGATCCAATCTTTGCTGAGTCCCATCTTAAGCTAATAGCAAGGCAATATTTTATTTCTTCAAAGTTTCATGTTCTTTTAAAAAAATATTCTTACTGGGCAGCTAGGTGGTCCAGTGGATGGCAAGCCAGGCCCAGAGAAGGGGAGGTCCTGGGTTCAAAATTGGCCACAGACACTTCTTAGCTATATGCCCCTGGGAAGATCACTTAACCCCAATTACCTAGACCTTGCCACTCTTCTGCCTTGGAACCGATATTTAGAATTGATTTGAAGACAGAAAGATAAGGGTTTAGGAAAAAAAAGTATTCTTACTGTGCGGAAAGCAGCAACCACAAGGTTAGATGGAAACAGGTTTCTGTTGGAAAAGAAAAAAGCATATTGGATTGATGGATATTTTTACAAAACTTTAAAGAGCTAGAAATATAGTTAGTGGAGACTCTCCTAAAAAGGCATCTTCAACAAACATCGAAACCAGTCTTTTCAAAGTGTTCCTCATTATGTAAATGTATTTGTATTGAATATATAATTCTTATATAATCATGTTATGTGTTGTTAATATTGTTATTAATTGTTGTTAATATTATTGTACTATTATTATTATTTGGATGGAATAAACCTTGAAAGGAGAGGAGGTTGCTAATAGATGGGGGCAGTGAGGACCAAGGAATATGCCTGTTTTTTCCCATCCAACACTAGAGAGTGGTCCAGAGCACAGTGTCATCTGGAGAAAGGCCGTTTCCAGGACTGCAAGGAACATAAGAGTAAGGAGCCAAAAACCAAGCGTGAAGAATTCACTGTGGAGCAGGGTTTCCAGCGGGCACAATGGGAGGGGAGAAGGACAAAGCAAAATAAAGGCAGTGTTAGAAACAAGCGTTGAAGCAGAGGGAGCTTGCCTTTGGGCAGCCTTCACTTAGAGAGCAGATGAGCATAAGCTATCAGGTGATCACACCCTTCTCGGTAAGCAAGCCTAGTTCTACAAGGTCGGTCCTCGGATGCTGATTTGGCTTTCTCCCGCTAAACAGAGGCCGGGGCTTGGAGAAGTCCAGGTGCCTGGCTGTCAACAGGCTCAATGTTGGGATGAAGAAGGCTCGTCCCTCACTGGCTGTGAAGGGCCAGGGTCTGCCTGATTCGAGCTCCTTTCCTTGTCAGGAGAGGCAGCTTAGAGTCAGGTCCAGGACCTGTTGACTTGATTTCTCCTGAGGAGAAGTTCTAGGCTTGGGCCAAGGAGTAAAGTGGTCTGGTGGCGAGAGGCTGGGCAGCAGCGTTGATCTTTGGGTCTCAGGCGGCTGGAGGGTGGTTGGTGAGGGAGCCTATAGTCTCCACTCACAGTACAGGTTTCCCTACTTGGTTCATAGGAGCAGCGTCTCTCCAGTCATTCCACAGGGGAGGTCCTGGCCACTTCTTAGTGGAATGCTCTGGGCTGTGAGGGCAGCCTCAGGAACATCAGACTCTGCCTATCTCTACCAGAATGTCCCGGGCTGGGCAGGTAAGGTTGAGCACTTCAGGGTGGAATGTCCTCGGCTAGGGGGAGTGGAGAGGGGCTGTCTCTTGGTGTGTGTATATATATATATATATATATATATATAATGTCCTCTGCTGGCAGAATAGGGGTGGCTACCTCATGGTGGAATGTTCAGAACTGGTGGTGGCCTTATAGTGGAATGCCCTGGGCTAGTGACTAGAGCCCTTTGGTGGAATTCTGCAGGCTTGCTGAATCCGGGAAGGATACTTTGTAGAGGTTAGTAGGACCTGGTTAACTCTTGGTGGAATGTCCTGGAGGGAAAGGAAGGTCTCAGAGTAGAATGTTCCAGGTTTTTGCATATGTCTAGGTAGGGAGATGGAATCAGCACTTCATAGAGGTTATTAGGTTCTGGCTGACTTTTGGTGGAATGTCCTGGGCTGATGCAAGAAACCATGTCATGATAAAGTGTTCCAGGCTGGTGGAGCTGGTTCATTGATGTTAGATCCTGGCTATCTCTTTGGGGAATGTTCCAGGTTGCGGGGGGGTAGGGGGTGGGGAGGGGGAAATGGAGGTTGAAGAAAAATTTCCTCTTTCTGACCAAAGAGCCCAGAGCAACTACAGGGCTGGTAGGATCCCTGGTAGGATTCAGGATTAGATATCCATTCCCCAACAGCTCCCCAGAGTATTATAATGATTATCTTCTGCTTCTTCCAGGAGATGAGATCTGTTGTAGCTTATCCCTTTGTAACATGTCCATTGACTTCAGGTAATATTTGATACAAGATTCTGATGTAACCAGGGACCTTAGACAGTCTCCTACAGTTGGTTGGGACATGGCTTGACCACTAATTCTCACATTTGTCTGTGGTTTGGCTCATTGCCTAGAACAGGCCTTAAATGAATAGGGTGGCTTCAAAGGCGGGTGAGGCCGAATGTTATTCTACTCTGTACACTTGGGGACAACCCCAACACAGGTGTGTAGACTACAGCAGAGGCCAGTTCTTTTGCATATCAGTAGATAAAAGCTGACCAGGGTCAGATAAAGGAGATGTGAATGGGCTTCAAAGGCAGGCTGGGTCGGCTATTCCAGGACAGTCATAACGTAAACAGGAAAAGAAAAAGAGAACTGAAGAACAAATAGAGATGGAGGTGGGCAGAGTCCAAAGCTGGTCAGGACAAAGAGCTGAGACCGGATAGGGTAACTGTACTGGGGCAGTAGGGACAGACGCAGGATCCTGCAGGACAGCAGGTTATTATGACAACCCAGCCTGTCATATAGAGATATTGAATGGCTGTGTATATCAGCCTCATATGTGGGGCTTCTTAGGCCTGGAAGACATCCAAGGATCCCATAAAAAAATCATCTCGGTCCCCATACTCTCTGGGAAATAATCCTCTGGGGCTGCTGGTAGACAGTTTAGCTGAAAGAAGTCCTAGGGGGTATGTAAATGCTTAGTGGCTATCTTCAGGTATGGAAGGCCCTTCATTTAGAAGAGGGATTAGTCTTAATCTGTCTGGCCCCAGAAGGCTGAAATGGGAACAAGGAATGGGTGGAAATTACTTAAGAAAAAACTTCCTAACAAATCATAGCAATCTAAAAATAGAATGAGTTGACTTCTCTATAAGTCTTAAAGCAAAAGTTTAGCTTGAGTACTACCTTCTACATGGAATCCTTTTTGACCTCAGCTGCTAGTCTCCTCCCTTCCAAACTACTCTGTATTTATTTGGCATTGCGCATGTGTGCGTGCACACACACACACACACACACACACACTCACACTCACACCCACAAATGGATCTTCCCTGTTAGAACATGAGCTTCTGGAGGGCTCAGACATTCACTTTTGTTTCTGTATTCCCAGGCCCATCATATTAATAAATATCTGCTGACTAGACTGGGAGAATGATTTCTATTTAAGCATAGTTGGCCTAGGTGAGGAGCCTCTAAAGTCCCTTCTCACTGCGGGGCTCTGACAAGAGTCCCTATAGGACACACATTCATCTCTAGCCCTGGAGATTTCTGTCCATTCCCTCATAGGAGGGGTGGCACTTGAGCCCTGAGCAATCAATACTCTTTAAACACAACTAGAACATCCATATGAGATATTCCAAAAAATAAAAAAAACCTCCGTACAGTTTTAAGCCTTAATAGCTCTTAAGCTATTATTATTTTATTATGTTTTAGGCTAATTAAAGCTTAAAATTGCGCTGAGACTTTGGGGGGTGGATCACTGTGTTCCCATTCACTATAGACTGGAATTCCACTGGAGACTGGCCCATCTTGGACCCGGGCCAAGAATGCTTAGTTAACTGAATTCAGGCATCACAATGACCCAAGTGAATCTTACCTGTGGGGTAGCCCCTAGCGGTCAGTGCCCTCTCTTATTGAGACTCACAGAAGCTTAGGGCAAGTCTAATTCCTTCATAGTGCAGAGGAAGAAACTGTGGTTCAGAGAGGACTAAAAGACTTGTTTAAATGAGGTCATCCAATCTGTTCATGGCAGGGTGAGAACCAGAAAAGACCAGAACAGGAATAGGGACAATGTCCTCTCAGGAACTGGAAGTTAAAGATACCCCTGTTCAGTAAAAATTGGGCCTGTTCCTCATGGGCACTGAATAGCTTTAAGCCTCAAAATGTTATGTTACCTTCTGAAAGTAGTATTTCCTTTCCTTAGTTGGGCTCATGTTTAGAACTTTCTCATTGCCATGCAATGGCCAAACTTCAACCCCCTTCCAAGATTCTTTTATTGGTTATCACTTTTTGGTTATGGGCCACATTATAATTTGTCAGAGAAATACGAAATCATCCCAAGTTCTGGCAAGTGAAAACTTCTAGTTAGGGGCTCTTAACCTGGGGCCTGTTTAGTTGTTTCAAAAAATATTTTAATAACTATTTCAAAATAATTGTTTTCTTTTTGTAATCCTATGTATTTTATTTATGCATTTAAGAACATGATTCTGATAAAGGGTCTCTTGACTTCACTGGCCCAAGGGGTCTATGCCACGAGAAAAGTTAAGAGCTTTGTTTTAAACCAAATGTTAAAAGCACATTAAACCAAATTGATGAATCACAAACAACCAGTGAGTGCCAACCACTGACAGCAAAGAACAGCAAACAGGATAAGAGGCAAAAAGGGCAAATATTTGCCCAATTAAGTTTATTCCAAGTAAGTCAGTATTTGTTTTGGTTCATTGGCAACTCACTTCATCTCTGAGAAGTCATCTGTTTCTCTGGAAAATGTAAGACTGAATGATCTCTTACATCTCTGAGTACTCTGACTCCCTAGGACAAGGGGATCATGGGGAGACATTCTTGCTTGCAGAAATTAATGATGATGGATGTATTTTGGAAGGCAGATTTATTATAGATGACCACGGCCATTTCTGTAGAACCTTCATTTCAATGACTACAGTTTGCCTCTCTCAATGCCACTTTGATGTGGGTCCATTAAACAGTGGGACTAATTGTTGTACTTGGCTTATAGAATCTTCACTCTTTTATAGTTCTCCCTTCCTAAGACACAGATCTGATCAAATTACTTCCTCTACTCAGTGATTTCTAGGGGTTTCCAACAGCCTGGAAGATCAGAAACAAAATGCACTGTTTGGCATTCAAAGCCATTCATGAAGTAGCCCCTCCTATCTTTTCTGTCTTCTCACACCTTACTCTCAGCCATGCACTCTTCTATTAAGTGACATTGACCTCCTGGCTGTTCCACAAACAAGACATTCTCTCTCTTGAGCTCCAGGCCTCCTCTTGGTTATCTCCTGTGCCTAGGACACTTTTCTTCCTCTGCTCCTGATTACTGACCTCCTTGGCTTCCTTTAAGTCCCAACTAGACCTTCTTTGGAAACCCTTCCTAACTCCTCCTAATTCCATCACCTCAACCCTTTTAATTATCTCCTATTTGTCCTATATATATATAGTTCGTGTATATATATATATATATATATATACACACACATATATACATATGTATTTATGTATAAATACGTTATATTTAGATAAAATGTCATATATATTTTATATATGTATATGTTTGCATATTATCTACCCTATTAATTTTTTAAAATAAACCCTTACCTTCTGTCTTAGAATCAATACTAAATATTGGTTCTAAGGTAGACGAGTGGTAAGGGCTGGGCAATGGAGGTTAAGTAACTTGCCCAGGATCACACAGCTGGGAAGTGTTTGAGGCCACATTTGAGCCCAAGACTTCCCATCTCTAGCCTGGCTCTTTATGCACTGAGCCACCCAGCTGTCCCTTTCTCTTTAGATTGTAAGCTCCTTGAGGGCAGGGGCAGCCTTGCTTCATTTTGCATCTCTGGTTCTTAGCACTGTGTCTGACACATGTTGTTCAGTCATTTAAATTACATCTTGACTCTTCATGACCCCAATTTGGGGTTTTCTTGGCACAGATACTGGAGTGGTTTGCCATCTCCTTTTGTAGTTTACTATATAGACAAGGAAACAGAGGCAAACAGGTTTAAGTGTCTTGCTCAGGGTCATAAAACTTGTAAGTGCCTTAGGTCAGTTTTGAAGTCAGGAAGATGAGTCTTCCTGATTGCACACAAACAGAAAGAATGCCAATGAGAGGAAAAAAGAGAAATAGAAACAAAACAAAACATTCTGGTTTCCTCTTGGGCCACCTGGACTTCTGGATACTTTGAAGTTAATCTGGTGGCTTTGCTCACTGGGAGAGTTCTTAAGAGCCAAATCAACCAACCAACCAAGAAACATATAGTAAATCTGATCTAAGACATGCACTTACCCCACTTCCCACTAAGTTATACAAAATACCCCTCTGTACTTCTATTTCCGCTATAGAACTCTGAGCCTACAAGTTTTGTTAGAGCCATTTTGGCAAGTCACTTTCAACTCCCTTTCTGCATGTATCTCTTTCTTTTGGTTCTAGGTCCCTTTTCTCTTTAATTCTGCTTCTTGCTGCCTCAAATACTTCTGCAGCTATTTCATCATAACATTACAGAATTTAGAGCTAGAAGAGACTACTTCTTCACTTAATAGATGAAGAAACCGTGATTTATTCAAGGGATTTGTTCAATGAGATAATTAGGATTTGAATCCACATCCTTTCAGCTCGACCCACATCATGGAAGTATTTGGTGAGGCTATCTAAAAACTTTAGTAACTATAGCAATCTAGGGGAACCCTATTACCCCAAATTACTTTTCTTTTGTACCCCCTAGCTATTCCTTCCTACCCCTGCCTAAATTCCAGTCTTTTAATCTCTTCACCTGGATATAGAAAATCTGATCAGTCTAATTCATGCTTTGGATATGACTGAAAGGCTAAAAGCTTCTCAGTCTTGATATAAGGATGCTTATTGCTCAAATCAAATCAATCTCTAACTGGCAAAATTTCTGGCAGAGTCAGAGAAATTGGGGGTGGGTGGGAGGAGCATTAAAACATTACAACTTATTCTTCTTTCTCTATACTCTCTACATAAAGCTGATTCTAGGAAAAATGATGAAATGAAGGCTTCTTTGCTACTGCCCCCTTCCCCAAAAAGAACTCAGGAACTAAATTAGAGGATCTATGAAGATCCTTTAGGCATGGAAAGATAGGCTTCTTTGCTACTGTCCTATTCCCCCCCCCCCAAAAGGTCTAAGGAACTAAAGATAAAGTTACCAAGCCCATTTCCATTGACCCACTCTAACAAAACCTAAGCAACGCGGATTAGCTGAAATTTAGCAAAGCCAGGAGTCCCTGGGAGTCAATGGGTTAAAAAAAAAAAAAAAGCAAAAATGCTGCCTGAAATGTTTAATTTTTAAAAAACTCATTCAGGCCACATTTCATTCAAACTGCCCACAGAGCAGTTTCAAGGCTTCCGAAACTTTCAGCTTTTATGTATGGTGGCTGTTTGGTGTTTTAAGCCAAGTCTCATTGTCTGGGGCCTCCTGTAACGCTACTAACCATTTCCTTGTTATATAGGCCAGGAATGTACAACTATTTAACATTTCCTAAGGTATATTTATATGTTCAAGAGCTGTTTACGTTGGCCAAAAAAAATCTTTTTTAATGTTCAAAAAGATCTTTTAACTAAATTAACTGAAAATTTCAAAGGTGACCTGGGACAGGATATGGCACTGTATGAAATATGTAAAAATATTTATTATCCTCAGGGCCATTGTTAAAAAATGAAAATCTTGTCATCTCTGCATATTTTGGAGTAGAAGAAGGGCTAGGAGTGGCCTTAGGCAGGGGAATGAATGTTCCTGGCTGTGAGGAAGGCAACAGAAAAATTTGTACGAATCTTTTTCTCTACTACACTGATGATTGCTGTTATGTGATGCCTTCCACCACTGGATACCCCTTTCCTCTCCAGCAAAGGGTCTGCAAGAATATGCGGTGCTTTAAGAATTCAGTGTATGCTCTGAATTGTAGACCAGAAAGGAGGTAGCCATGTACCAAGGCAACAAGCAACCTCTCAGGAGGCACTCGCCGTGGAATGTTAGGCTGAGAATCTACATATGATTCTTCCCTTTCATGGACTTACTCTATGACTATTTAGCCTGCTAATCCCCCACACTTAAGACGCCATCTCTCATCTCCTTGCCATGGCCCTTAAGTCCAAGCCTAGAATGCCCTCCTTTCTCACACCTGCCTCTTAAAATCAGTGGTTTCTTTCAAAATTCAATTCAGGCAACACTTTTTATATGAAGTCCATTGAGACATCCCAAATCACTATTACCTTGCCTCCTCAAACTCCCTTTATATAAGTACACACATACATCTATACATACATCTATATGTGTACGAAGACATACATTTATTTATATATTTATATAGAGGCATACACACACATACACAGATATGTCTGTGTGTATACGTGTGTGCGCGTGCGTACACACACAAGTATGTATCTTTCCTATTGAGGGCAAAGCCTGCTTACCTTCTATTTTGTGTCCCCAGCTCTTAGCAGAGTGTCTAGAACAGGGGTCGGCAATATATGGCTCTTTCTGCAGGAGCCATAAAGTCAATTTTTTTCAGGCGCTGTTACAGGAGCGCACTGTGAGCACTGTACGGCTCTCACGAAATTACATTTTAAAAAATGTGGCGTTTATGGCTCTCACGGCCAAAAAGGTTGCCGACCCCTGCTCTAGAACATAGTATAGACTTAATACATCTTTTCTGGTTCACGGATGAACAAAACACAAACCTATGAGTGCATTTTCCTTACAGTCATCTTTTGAGGGAGGTGGTACAAATATTGTTCTCATTTTATAGGTGAAGCAACTAAGGCCTAGACAAATGAAGGGACTTGTTCAAAGTCACATAATCAGCAAATTGTAGAATTAGCAGAGGAATCTGGTTTTTTTGTTCAGCTATTTATTCTGTAATTCATTGATTGCACTTTCAATTAAATCATAATAATGTCATTACTTTCCTAAGAGAAGATTGCCTCTCACTTCCCTGAAATCTTCAAGATATATTTTTTTCCCTAGGAGGAGAGTGATATTGTAAAACAGTCAGTAATTACAATGATAGCAAGCTATATTCTTAAGTTCCTTTAGGGACAGGAAAGCCTGGAACATTTAAGTCACAATCAACCACTGAGACTTAATAATTATACTTTCAGAGCAGCCAGGTAGCACAGTGGAGAGAGCACCAAAGCCTAGAGTTGAGAGGATCTAAGTTCAAATCTGGACATAGACATTTCTTAGCTGTGTGATCCTAGGCAAGTTGCAACCCCGGCAGTTTAGCCCCTCACCACTCTTCTGCCTTAGAATCAATACTTAATATGGAAAGTATAGAGCTTGAAAAATGATATTTATTATTATACCTCCAGAAATAAAAGACAAAAATACAGGAAGGTCAATACTTCACAATGGCCTTTTCCCCCCCTAGGTGTTATCTTTATGATCACACATTATTACATTTTGCTTAGGAAGTCTCAGATATATTCCTTTAGCCTTTACTCCTCTCCAAAAACAAATTAATTCCTTACACATAGCTTGTGATAACAAAAAAGTCACATTGCATGCTAGAATTTTGAACATAGTAAACTGAGGGACTGGGAAGTCAATGGCACTTCCTCTTGTGATTTGGCATGATTGCCCTTGGTGTTATAAACTTTATGAAGAGGTCATAGTTGGAGGATAAGTGTCATAGTAGACTAGAAGTCAATCCTGACATACTACAAGATTGTACTATTTACTCAAAGGGAGGAGAACCCTCCTCCGATCCCTACTTGGAACTCTTGTAAAGAGTATGTTCTGCATGGAAATAAAGAATGCTTCCTTTTCCTTGCAAGTTCACACAGTGGACATGGCCCTGCTCAGATGGTCAAAGTTGGAAGGAGGAATGATCTTACATCAACAGTCACACAGTATCTCGGGGTTGGAAGGGACCTAAAGGTCTTGGGCCAGTCTCCCTATCTTACAAACGAGTAAAAGTTAAGACTAGAAAGACATTGTTATTTGACCAGTTTTTATTCATGTTGGTGCCTGTAAACTTTTAAGCTTCAGAAAACACTTGGATGCCAAGGAGGAGATCATGAAGATTTCTTCACTTTCTCCTTTTTCAACAATTTGTTAAAACTTCATTCTTGTTTTCCTAACAAACCAATCCCTACCCCAACCTCAGGGTTAATGACTCACACATGGGCTTTGTCAGTTTGAACTGCAGTTTTGCCAGTCCCAGAGCTCCCCCCAAACCCTAACCACCATTTCCCTGGGACCAGAGTTCCTTGTCTTTTTCAATTTCATTTACCATTATTTTTAACTCTATTTAAAAAATGAAAACAAACATATCCTTATAATAGTGCTCCCTTCATAATTTCGGAGGATTCAAGAAGTTCTACATGCACAAATTCGTCAGGTATCTAAAGTTTTTCTATACAATTTCAATATTTTTAAATGATTGTTTAAAAATGAAAACCTCTAAAAACCGGATGATATTCCTCCCTGTCTGCCTTAAACTGGGCATTCTGAATGGGATTTTTCTTGATGACTCAGGGTCATCACTGTGGAAAGTAATTCTTGGCCTATGTTGTACATAACTAAAGCAATGCCCCTTGGTAGCTTTTTGCCTTATGTCCTAAATGATCCCCAAACTATGCCAAGCAATTTCAGAACTTTGAGTTCTTATATCTAATCGTTTCTTTCCCCACAATTCCTCCCTTGCTACTAGCTATAACTTGCTTTTACTTTCATGATGCCAGCTTTTGGTAACCCTTAACAAACCCCACCCCATCGGCCTCTGCACTAGAAAGCCAGAGAACGTGTTAGAATTGGGTGGCAAATAAAAGCTAAATAGAATCTGAGTGAGACTGGGGCACTTTCCTACAAGAAAAAAATACATATGCTTTTGTGTATGAGATTTAATGACATTTGCTGTGGCTGCTCCATAAAATTAGGATAAATGATACTTGCACTGCCTTGTTCAAAAGGAAGTTGTTCAGACGCGTCTGACTCTTTGTAACTCCATTTGGGAATTTCTTGGCAAAGGTAGTGGAATGGTTTGCTATTTTCTTTTGCAGCTCATTTTACAGATGAGGAAACCGAGGCAAACACAGTTAAGTGATTTGCCCCAAGTCACACAGCTAAGTAAGTGTCTCAGGCTGGATTTGAACTCATGAAGGTGAGCGTCCCTGATTCCAGGACCAGTGCTCTGCCCACTGTGTCATCTAGCTGCCAGCCATTCAAAAGGAAAGCACTCCATATACAGGCATAAGCAATTATTCTCATTATTACTATTTCAAGGTGTATTTTAACATATGAGATAGATAAGTGAGGTTTTGCTCTTTAGATTTATTTCTTAAAAGAACACCTGAATTTGGCCTCAGACAATTCCTAGTTGTGTGACCTTGGGCAAGTTAATTAACCCCAATTGTCTAGCCCTTACTGCTCTTCTGCCTTGAAACCAATACTTAGTATCGATTCTAAGAGAGAGGGTAAGGATTAAAAAAAAATAAATAAAAGAATGGTTGAAGGAAAAAAAAAGAGGGCAGCTAGGTAAACACAGTGGATAGAGTACCAGGTTTGGAGTCAGGAGGACCTGGGTTCAAATCTAACTTCAGATACTTCCTAGCTGTGTGACCCTGGGAAAGTCACTTAACTCTGATTGTCTAGCTCTTACTGCTCTTCTGTCTTAGAATTAGTAGTAAGACAGAAAGTAAGTGTTTTAAAAGTTTCTTTAAAAAAAGAATAGTTAGATGCATCTCGATCCATCTAACCTTCTAAAACTAATCTAACCACAGTTTGGCAAGGAAGACGTAAAATCCTAAATTGTCAAAGGACATGCCTTAAAGTCACATAAAAAAACCAGCCATGCACGGCAACATTTCTTTTAAAGTAATTAATGAATATATGCTAGTACACGTTACAGGAAAACATTTACATGTGGTTCTGAACTCAGTACTTTTTCTCTTTTTCAATAACTTTGCTTTAGTCTAACAGCACTATTTCAATAGATAAAGGAAGCAGGATCTTGGATAGAGAGCTGGTCTCAAAGCCAGGAACATGGGTTCAAATCTTGCCTTTGACACATATTGAAAACTCCGAAGTCCTGGACAAGTCATTTATTTTTTTTCAGTGCTCCAAGCAAGTTTTTAAGATGATAAATCAAAGAGAAGGGGCTGACTTATACTGGAAGGAGTTTCCTCTTCCAGGAATTCCCTGTATCAAAGAAATCTCATATCTAGCATCTATTACTATCAAATATAGTAAATGCAGAAATATACCCTTAGACAAACATACATATTGTTGTTATCGCCAGTCAAGTTGTTTCAGTTCTGTCTAATTCTTTGTGACCCCATTTGGGATTTTCTTGACAAAAACACTGGACTGGTTTGCCAGTTCCTTCTGCAGCTCATTTTATAGTTGATGAAATCAAGGCTAGAGTGTTAAATGACTTGCTCAGGGTAACACAGCTAATAAGTGTCTCAGGATGGATTTGAACTCAGGTCTTCCTGACTTCAGGGATCAATACACTACCCTACCTAGCTGACTCTAACACATGGAAGATATGTTCATTGTTCCATCAATTAATCACACACACACACACACACACACACACCCCTCCTAGACCAGCGATGGGCAACCTTTTGAGCTTGGTGTGTCAAAATTCGCCAAAAAACTGAGCATAATTCGGGTGGTGTGTCACTTTGAGAAAAAACCATAATTTTGCGATATTTATAGTTTAAATAACAAAAACATATAATTGTAATGTATTTAATAAACCAAAATAGGTAAATTAATATAGGTAGAATTGTCATCTGTAGTGCAGTGTCTACACTACACTACAGCAAATGTTTCATTCTCGGAATGTGGCCCCATGTGGCTGTGTCATCAAAAATGGCTACATGTGTTACTGCTGACATGCATGTCATAGGTTTGCCATCGCCATTCTAGAGAGAAGCAACAGATTGCCAGTGAAGTGAGCTCAGAACCACCAGTAGATAATTTTCCCCTTCCCAGAGTCTTTCAGCCAAAGCTCATGTAAGAATAAGTATTCCCTTCTACAACATTCTGCCTCCCCCTGTCTCCTCTGCCTGGGAGGCTCTCTCCTTCTCACTTCCACCTCCTGGAGTCTCCACATCCTTTGGAGGGTCTTCTTCTCCTTAAATCACTCCGCATTTACTTTGTATGTATTTTGTATTAACTCATCTGTGTCTATGACTTTCCCTCTGACACCTTCACAATAGAATGCCAGCTCTTGAAGGGTGTGGGCTGTTTTGTTTCATACACCCAGTGCCTAATACATGCCAAGCACTGATGAAATGCTGGACAACATGATACAAATGTGTTACCCACATGGATGAGGCACAAATCTATAATACACACACGCCCATTTACGTGCAAGAAATTGCTGTTATAAATCCAAAAGAAGCAAGACATGTTATTTAATCCTTTTTTTTTCCTGTAAGAGAAATGAATCTGCAATTATTTCCTCCACTGATCTTTGGGTTGGAAGGTTTATATTTATTGTGATGAATGACCAGGACAGGGGATATAACGAACTGTCATCTCCATGACCAAAGGACCAACCAAGGCAGCATAGTTTAGTAGAGAAAACACTAGACTAAGGAGTCAGAAACCTGGGTTTTAGTCTTGGCTGTTACCAAGAGCTGTGTGACCACAGCCAAATCCCTTAATCTCCCTGGCTCCATTTGTTCAGCAATAAAACAGGACACCACCACCTGCCCTACCTGCATTAACCTGGCTGTTAGATTAAAGGAGGAATGTATGTGAAAGTGGTTTTGAAAAAGAAGAAAGGCATTAATTAACTCAACTAACCTGAGGGAAAGAAATTGATGCTGCAAACTTCATAGGTTACTCTCCCATTTGGTCTTAAGTCAGCAAATGTATTTGGACTAAATCTTAAATTGTTTTTTCCCTATAAACTTTTTTTTTTTTAAGCAAAGCTATAAAAACAGAAAGTAGCACTGTGCTACAGTGGGAAAAGCATGAGAATCAAAGGCTCTGGGATCAAATTGCATCTCTGATGTGTTAAAATGACTTAAGGGCAAGTTAAAGTGACTTAATCCTCTACTCCCCTCCCTTCTTAGTTTTCTCTTCTGTAAAACAAGGGAGGGTGGGGTACCTGGGCATCCCTTGCATAAGTCAAGATCGCTTTACAAGCGGCATACTAAGACACACATTCTGGGCAAGAATTCATAGGACCATTGCTAAGTAGATTTGAACAACCCAATTATTTTAAATTCTGCACCTGAACAGTTATATTAACTGGCTAAAGCTTAAAATGCTAACATTTAAAGCATTTCAACCACAAGTGGCATAAATAATAAGCACTTTGCTCCACAGCTGGTGTTGCTACAACAGAGGGGATTTGGAGACCCCTTCCCCAACTTCCACTGCAACAATGAGGCACTCCTAACTGTTGTGCTTAGCTGGCCACATTGTAGAGGAAGAAAATCTTACCATCGTTCCCGAGATCCATGACAGCCAACAGTTGCAAAACTTTCTACAAAGGTCCTCCTGTTCTTCTTCATCAAAGCACTACATGAACATGAATCATTTTATATTACCTATAAATCCCTATTTGTTTCACTATATACCTAAAGGTCTCAGAGCATTTCTAAAATCTGGTTGATGTGCAGAAATGAGTAAGCCTGGCTACCTTTCCCCTTCTCTCTCCCTGTCCTAATGCTCAAGGCCTTTGTAGGTATCTCAAATCCTACCCAGTCAGGAAGACCTGAGTTCATATCTGGCATCAAACACTTATTAATTGTGTGACTCTGGGCAAGTCATGCAACTGTTTGCCTCAGCTTCCTCATATGTAAAAAGCCAGAGAAGGAAATGGCAAATCACTTCAGTATCTTTGTTAAGAAAAACCTCAAATGGGGTCAGGAAGAATAGGATTTTGATGAACATCATCCTGTCAAACCCAAAGTAACTGGTTCCCCACCCAGGACAAAATGTCCTGGGAAAGAGACTTTGAAAAATGCCCTCTGATATATTTTTCAAGACATTTTCATCCAGGGCATTGGAAAAGGGACATCATTACAGCGATGGATAGGAGCACCCCCTTCCCCGACACTTGCTGGGGGGATCTCATACAAGATTAGGAGGAAAGAGGGCATATACTCATCACCCTAGTTCAGGGCTATTTAGTTCACGAACTGTCTCAGTAGCCTCTGAATTGGCCTCCAGTTTTTCCCTCTATAATTTCTGCCTTACACAGTTGTCAAAAGTGATATTCTTTAAAGACAAGCTTAATCATGCAATCCCTAGTTCCACTGAAAAAATCTTCAATTGCTCCTAGTGTCTCTAAATAACTTTACCCTGGCAACTGAACCCTCCATAACTGGCTGCTGTCTACCTTTCATCATTTCTTATGACTTCTCAAACACTTTCTCTGTTCCTATCAAATTGAGCCATCAACAGTGTCTGGCACTCACATTCCATTTCCTGCCTTTTCTGTGTCTTTATACAAGTGAGTGAGTGGTCTCCCATGTCTAGAAAAAAAACCTCTCTCCTTATATTCTAGCATCCCTTGGCTTCCTTTCAAAGAATGGCTCAAATGCTACCTTTTCTACCAGATTTTACTTCATTTTCTCTCCCTTCCAATCAGTTATTAGTCCCTTCTTCCCACTGAAAGAAGTTTCTTAGTGGGCACCTAGTAGGTGCTCAATGAATCCTTTTTGTTAATCCTGCTGGCTTCCTATTTTAACTATTTTTGCTCACTAGTTGCTAAACTCAATTTTTTCTACACTCCTGAAGGATTACAGGAGGCTGTCAATGCCTCGAAATTTCATGTACCTCTGTCCACTTATTGTGACCTCATCCTAGTCACAGATTCCTTCTCTCAACTTCCCAGGGACCAGGTGGGTAGCAAGCACACAGCTCATTTCACTTTCTAGATGAAGAAATGGGGGTGCCAGATTGCTAGTTATCCTGCCCCAGTGTACCAAAGTTGTCCTTCACTGTCTCCAGCTTTATTTGCTAGGGAATCTGTTTCTATGACTTAAATCATAAGGCCCTTCCAAAGAGAGGCAAAGAAACTGACTTCACCAGATGGTTGTATTCGTGGGCTATTTTAGCTCCTAGGAAGGCAAAAGGGTATTACAATCAAAAAGCAGTTCCCAAATCCTGTGTCCTCTAACCTCTTGGCGCAGGAAAGCACGCGTTTCATCTTAGCCTAGGCAACCCTCAGCCTCCTGTCTCATCAGCGTGACAGGGAAGCTTTGTCAACCTCTTCCGGAAAGACTGAGTAGTTATGCCTGGATTTATGGAAGGGTACCACAATCTCTCTTTTGTGGAAGGTGAAAAAGGCCCTGCGAGGGATTATATTTTCAAAGGATAAGTATAGGTTAGTAACTTTCCATTTGAATCTTTGAAAAATCTCTGCAAAATTAGGATGGGGGTTAAAGTGGAGGCTGGGTAGGGAAGAGAGGAGACTTTCTAATAATGGTAATTGAAACTTGTCTGCCTTAGAGGGTCGAGGTCTTTCAATGGGGGAGGGGGTCGAGGGGGTGTGATGGAGGATGGGGACAGGAGGCCAAAAGAAGTCATTACCTGATCAAGTCAAGAAACGAATCTATGGTGTCCTTGGTGACTGGAGGTGTTTCTGAGTTCTCCAATCCCAGGTCGCTGGACAGAAGGGCCCCGGCGCCGGCTCCTGGCCGGATGATGAAAGCCAGAGCTACAGCCAGCGCCGAAGCGCCCAGTGTAGTCAGGAGGAAATAAGCGACCGCGATGCCCCCCAGGCGGCCCAGAGAGCTGGCGTCCAGGCTGGCCGCGCCCGACACCAGGCTGCAGACCACGAGGGGCAGGATCACCATGCGCAGCATGCGGAGCAGCATCTCCCCGGGGAAGGCCAGGTAGGTGGCCTGAGCGGGGCTCAGTTCCAGTCCCCGAAGCGCCGCGCCCAGCCCGGCGCCCGCCAGCACCCCAGACACGGTCAGCAGTACCAGCGCGTTGCGACGCAGGAAGCCCCCGCAACGCCGCGCCCGCCCCAGCGCACCGGCCTCGGAGGCCCCGGGCTCCGAGGCCGGCCCCTTGCCTTCGATGTAGCCATTGGTCTCATTGCTCTTCTCCATAGTAGCCCGCTGGCTTTCCCGGGGCTGGTCCCGGACCACGGCTAGGAAGAGGGACTGGATATTCTCCGGGATGCTTCACCTGAGGACTGGGTCAGAAGAGGTGGAAGTGCACGCAGCCTCGTCTACCTCCTTCCCAGCTGACGCGTCCGGGCAGGAACGTGCGGGGTAGGGCTGGGCAAGGCTGGGCCGGTGAGGAGGCCCCGGGCGCGGGTTTGAGCACAGGGGGAGTGGTGTACGCCGCACCCGGGCTTCTCAAAGCCACCGCGGATGGCAGAGGATGATGCAACTACGAGAGGATCCGGCCCCCTTCACACCCTCTCGCTTCGACGCTCCGCCCCGCCGGCGTGGTCTCCGCCAATCAGGGCCCGAGAGGTGACCCTCCTTCTTTCCCCCCCTCTCCCCACCGGGCTCCTGGGCCAGAAGCGCCCCCGCGGGGTTCTACTCCGAGTAGGGGCGGGGTCGGACCGTGGAGGCCATCGGAGCCCTCGTGGGGGCGGGTCCCTTTGGCTGATCGCCCTCTACCAGCTTCTTCTCTACTCCTAGGACTCTGGGATGGAGTTAAGCACTCTTGCGCTGGAGAGGAGGAGGGAGTTGTAGTCTGGCAGTCTCTGCACCTGTTCGAGTCCCTTTTTTTGGGGTCCGGATCTTGGGAGAGCTGATGCTTGGAGCAGACCCCCTCCGCGTGCGGCTCTCAGTGCACCGTTTCTGCCTAGTTTGCAGAAAGCGAGGCAAATGAGCCCCAGGGTTTTCTCTTTAAAGTGAGATTAGGAGATTGCGGTGAGGCAGGGATTTTCCCATGGAGGCGTCTTTGAGTGGAGCCTCTGTGAACCAGCTGCGGCTGTGCCATAGTCTCGTCAGAGCAAGACTGGGCCTCTCGGGAACGGGGCCCTGGGGAGGACAGCGAGTCCCGTGTCTGCTCGGAGGAAGATAAACGAATAACTGTGTCCTGGGGAAAGACGCGTTGGTAGGGACTTCTGCGCTTTAGCAGGTAGCCTTGGGGAACAAAATCCAACGCACGTGAACTAAGGATATTTACAAAGCAAATACCAAGTGAAAAAAACAAACTACAAACTGCGGAACGAAATCGGTTTGCAGTGGGGAAGGCAGGCGGACGAGGTTTAAGCAGGGAATTAAGACTGAAGCTCCGCTGAGCAGATGGGTCATTAAGCATCCCCCCAGACTAACAGGCTTTGTCTGGTTGAATGGAAGCGGAAGAGGCCAAAGCCTTTTATTCAGTTGGTACAGCCGCAGAAATTCAAGCTGTTCATACCTTCAGGTCTTTTCCTCTTTTCTCTAATTAGATTTCTTTCTTTACGTATGAATTTTGAAATTGTGGAACTTCAGAATATGCTTGAATGCTCCCAGTGCAGGTTCACTGGCAAATGGCTTTGGATGACTTTAAATACTCTCCCAAATCCTAACAATCCATGACACCCAATAGGAGCTGTGAAGGCCACCTGAGCAATGTTTTTCATTGAGTTGGGCCTTGGAAAAATATTGCCACTTGGTATTTCTCTGTTACGTTTATAAAACTACTCACATTTTCCACATTGTGGTTTCCAAAAGGAATTTTAAATTGCTTCCTTAAAGCAAATATTCCCCTACTAAGAAATTTTGGTTAAATGGATATTCTGGATTGATGAAGGAAAATCTAGTTTGCCATAGATTGCATGCCACATAAGGACTGGTTGAAGGAAGTAGGATTGTTTAGTCTGGACATGGTAAATCTTCAAACACAGAAAGGCTGCCATGTGGAAGAAGGATTAGGCATGTCCTATTTAGCCAGAAGGCAGAACTAGGAAGGGAAGTTGCAAAGGAACAAATTTAGACTTGCTGTTGAGAAAAGCTGCCCCTAATACAATTAAAACTATCCAGAAGCAAATGGGGCTACATCAAGGGGTAGTCAGTTTCCTTTCACTTGAGATCTCCAAGGAATGGCTGATTGACCATTTGTCTAGTATACAGTACACACTCACTTTCAGTTATGAACCAGATGGCCAATGAAGTTCCTTCCAACTCTGAAATTTTTTATTTCAGATATTGTATGGGTATTACACACAAAAGAAAAGGTAAAAGACTCACAACTTGTGCACTGATAAGACTTAAGCAATTGGTAATTTACAGTAGTTATTGTTACCATATACTGGGAGGTAGAGTCATAAACTCTATCCTGCAGGATTGACTTGGATAGGCATTGTTCTGTTTCACTTTGGTTCTGTATTCTAATACTCAAAAAGGATGTCTTCTGCTATTCCTGCCCTTCCTGGGCAGAGGCCCTACTCATCCTCTTACTAGTGGGAAAGGAGGGAGGATATTCCTCCTTGCCACCAGTCAGTTCTACTCAGTATACTCAGTTCTTCTCAACTTGGAAATTTGAGATTCTGTAAAATAACTGCAAATGATAAGTGAACCTCATACAATATACAACAATACCTGACAATCTCATGTATTATCATGTATTAGTTTTTTTTTTTTTTTTTTTTTTTTTTTTTTTTTTTTTATCTTTCTGGCCCTCAGATCCTTCCTCCATAAAATAAAGGTTAGATCTCCTAGGCTACTTTTGGATCTAACATCCCATTGCTTTGGGATTCACCAAATACATACAAAAAATAGTGCTGATTACACTGAGTCTTGGAACCTTGCAAAGTATCCTTAGATATATAAAAGATAGGTTAGTAGTCTATCCATCCATACAAGGAAAACAAAACAACACAAATCCACATTGCCCAGATTTTAACATGCAGCTACATGGTCAGCCTGAAGATTTAATCCATTAATATATGCTATTTGGACAAGTGAAGTAGATAGATAATATTTATTTGTCAGTTGCATCTGATTCTTTGTGACCCCATGGACCATACCTATCCCTGGGATTTTCTTAGCAAGGCCACTGGAGTGGTTTATTATTTCCTTCTTCAGTGGATCCTTTTTCTCAGGCAATCACAAGTTAAGTTTCTTGCCCAACATCACACAGCTAGAAAGTGTCATGCTTCTATTTTCTCATAGAAAACAAAACCACAGGATCTTTGATTTTAACTTACTTAGGCCAGTCTCAAAAATAGTTTTCATATTTCCTTAGACTTACAAAAGATTATCACATTGCTTGATCAATCCACAAATATTTGCTCAGTACATAACTCATAAGGAACATTATGTTTTTATTTTTATTTGTTTTTTATGTTTTCAGTTAACAAGCCTTTATTTTCCTCTCCATCCTACCTTAAAACCCTTCCCTCCCTTCCCTGGGTGGTGGAGTGGGGGAGGAAGGAATTTGGGGGAAAAAAAAGGAGCTTGTAATAAATATACCTAGTCAAGCAAAACACATTCTTACTTTAGCCAAGTTCAGAAAGGCATGTCTCCTTGTGCTTAAATCTATCACTTCTCTTTTAGGAGGTAGATTTTAATGCTGGTCCTCTGGAATCATAGTGGATTATCATGTTGGCAGATGAGTGTTTTTTTTTTTAATCTCTACCTTCTTTCTTGAAATCAATACTAAATATTAGTTCCAAGGAAGAAGAACCGTAAAGGTTAGGCAATGGAAGTTAAGTGACTTGCCCAGGATCACGAAGTTAGGAAGTGTCTGAGGTCAAATTTGAACCCAGACCCTTCAGTTTTCTATCTTTCTCTATCCATAGATACCTAGCTGCCCCAACTAAGCATGTTCTTAAGTTTTTCTAAGCTAAACATTGTGCTTTGAAAAGATTGAATAAGTAAATCAGTAGCATTTATTAACCATTTAGTATGTGAAAATACTAATGCAAAATTAAAAAAATCAGGACTGTTTCTGTTCTCAAGGAGTTTACCTTCTAATAATGCCTCAAGAATATGGATGGTCCTGATTTTTGTATATAGCTTTTTTCTATATTTGTTTGCATATTGTCTCCTTTATTAGACTGTGAGCTTCTTGAGAAGGAGGACTATTTTCTGTTTTTTGTTTATTTTTGTACCCTCAGAGTTTATCATAGTGTCCAGCATATAGGCACTTAGTAGATGCTTTTTAACTTGACTTTTGATTAATTGATTGGTTCAATTAAGATATATGAGCCTTTGGTGATTAATTTGGGAGTAGAATCTACCCTTATATAGAAATCAAAGTCTTAATAGTTAATATAGATTTTTAAAATTCAATTTTATTTTTTATTTCTCTCATTTCTATACCCCCCTTCCTGACCCCTCACCCATTGAGAAGGCAAGAAAAACAAAACTGGGTACACCTATGTATAGTCAAGCACAACAAATTCCCATAATAGCCATAACCAAACCAAAAAGAGAAGAAAGAAAAGAAAATGTATTTCAGTCTACATTCTGAGTCTGTTAGTTTTCTAACTGGACATGAAAAGCCAACACCTTTGGAACTATGATGGGTCATTGTCTTGGTCAGAGTTATCTTTCAGAATTATCTTTATAATATTGGGGTTATTGTATAAATTGTTCTCTTGCTTCTGTTCACTTTACTTTGCATCAGTGTAGAAGTCTCCCCAGGTTTTTCTGAAACCATCCCTTATATCATTTTTTGTGGCAGGATAGTATTACATCACATTTATATGTGATGACTTGTTCAGCCATCCTACTCCAGTTTCCAGTTTTTTGCCACCACAAAAAGAGCTACTCTATTTTTGTACAAGATTGATTTATGTTTCCTTATTAATCACTCCAACAGAATGTAAGTTAAAAATGACATATTTGTGGGCTGATTAAATTGAAAATTGCTACTCCATAACTCCCCCTCCCAGTTTCCAATTCTGTGCTATCATAAAAAGAATTGGCATAAATATTTTTGTAGTATAGGTCCTTTTTTTCTTTCTTTGACCTCTGGGGTGTAGACCTAGTAGTGGTTTTGCTGGGTCAGAAGTTATGCACAGTTTTAATAGCTCTTTGGGCATAGTTCCAAATTGCTTTTCAGAAGCTCAATCAACAGTAAATTAAAGTGCCTATTTTCCCACAGCCTGTCCAGCATTTGTAATTTCCCTTTTTGTCTATTTTGCCAATTAAATTTGAGGTGGTAACTCAGAGTTATTTTAATTTGTATTTTTCTATTAATTGATTTAAAGTATTTTTTTCATATCACTATCAATTGGATTTCTTCCTTTGAAAACTAATCTTTACTCTTTAATCATACTCTTTAATCATTTATCCACTGGAGAATGTCTTCGTCTCATAAATTTGACTCAATTCCCCATATATCTTAGAAATAAGACCTTATTGGAGAAAATTGTTGCAATTATTTTTTTCTCTCAATTTCTTGCTTCTCTTTTAACTTTAGCCTTATTGGTTTTGTTTGTACAAAATCTTTAAAATGTTATATAACCAAAATTGTCTATTTCACCTCCTATGAACCTCTTTATCTTTTATTTGGTCATGAACTCTTCCTTGTCCATAGTTCTAACAGGTAATTTCTTCCATGTTCCTTTGATTTGCTTATGATGTCAGCTGTATGCTCAAACTCATACTCATTTGGAACTTTTGTCGGCATAAGGTACAAAATGTTGACCTATGACTAGTTTCTGCCAGAATATTTTCTGGTTTCCCCAACAGTGTTTAGTTAGTGTAGTTTAAAGTCTCCTATTCCTAGATGAGTACCCAGAGCCATTAGAGTAGTGATTTGTAGTTTATAGTTGAAAGAGACAATTTAGAGGCCATTTAGTTCAACTTCCTAATATTGGAGTGGAAGAAACTGTTCACAGAGAAGTTACAAGACTATCCCAAGGTCACAAAGATGGCCTGTGACAGAGTCAGGATCTTCCAACTCTAAACTTAGGACTTTTTCCACTGTACCAGAATGTTCCCAAGACCAAGGAATTCTAGTCTGTGGTTACGTCACAAAGTTTGTGACTTATTTCCTTCTTTGAGGTTTGGCTTTTTTTTTTTTTTAAACACTTCTACTGACTCTGTTAAGATTTATTCAGAGTAGCTTTTGCCAAGGGTGACACTTTAACTAAAGATAGTTATCAAGAAGTGTATACATTTTTATCTCTTCTATGAGAATATGGTTGTTGCTTTTTTTTTCTTTCTTGTTGAAAGACATTTTTAGGAAGTTCCTCTTCTGAGTAATAATAATTAACTTTTCATTTGATCCCATGTCTTAAAAGCTTCTTGTATTTTGTTTTTTGAAAAATTCTGAATATCAAATTAAAATGAGCATTTCTCTATTCAAAGTAGAACAGAAAAAAGATTGTTTATCAGATTGTAAATATCTATTACATACAACTTGCTTTTCTTTTTAAGTATGTAATAAATTTTAAGTGTAACTTTCAAAACTATCCTATTTGTTTTCCTGTTGCCCTTCCTTATGTTCTTTTCTATGCATTTAAAAATACTTTAATGTTCTTTTTCCCCCTTTCTTTTCTCTTTTTTTTTTTTTTTTTGGAGGAGGTGGTGGTGGTATGGTGACTCACTCTTACTCCTACCTCTTCCAAAAACTTGAAAAAAAACCAAAAAAAAAAAAAAGAAAAGAAAAGAAAAAGAAACCCTGTTAAAAAGTATGAATAATCAGGCAAAATAAATTCCCACGGTGACAAAATCTAAAAGTGCATGTCTCATTCTAAAGCTGCTTGTATTTGGGAGGGAAAATGGTTATTTGAGATCAATTCATACTAAATATGTTTATCAAGGGACACATCTGAAAACTCTTACCCTCACTAAAATGAAGAAAAGCAACATTGTTCTATGTAGAATTTCATCAGAAGAAAACATATTTAAAACAAAATATAGGCCAGAGTGCACATTTACTCTCACTTTCCCTCCTTAACACTTGTATCTGTATAATTTATTACTCTAATATTAGATTTCCACCTAGTTGGAATTATGCCATTAGTATTTATTCCTTTGATTTATACTGAGATTTCCCCTGAGCATCTACAGGCTTCAAAAAATGTTTTTGGAAAGATACACTGAGGAAATTCCCTTCACCAATCTGTGGTTGGGAAATAAATTCTAGGGAGTTGCATAGAATTTTAGAGTGGACTGAAGCAAGTAGATTAAACAATTTGCCACGAATCTCACATAAGTTTGTATCAAGTTAGAATTTGAACTCACATCTCCTTACTCTTGGGCTACCATACTATCCACTATGCAACTCAGCCTCTTAGGAAAACTTATGCAGTGACTGATCTAAGAAAGGAATGTTCTCTATCTTAAGAATGTTCTAAGTCAGCATTTCTTAGACTAACTTGCCTACAGAATATCGGCAATGGTGAGGGCTCGAACTATGTAAGGAGAAGTCACAAATGTTGGCTCAAATATTCTAAGGATGAAGGAATTTGGAGAAATTTGGGATCCACATAGAAGAAATTAAATCTATTTTCAAATTTTAAAAATTGCTAACTGTATTATGACCCTGGGCAAATCACTTACCCCTGTTTGCCATAGTTTTCTTATCTGTAAAATGAGCTGGAGAAAGAAATGGCAAACCACTTCAGTATTTTTGCCATAAAAATCTCAAAATGGGGCCATGAAGAGGCAGATATGACTGAAATAACTCAACAGCAAAACTGGCCAGAATTATCTTTCACTAATGTCTTGTGTGTTGCTTTCTCCATAGTGTTATCCAACATACCCTATTCTGACTTTTTCCAGCTTTGACTGAAGCTCTAAACTCTGCAATAATAGTCCTGCTTAATTTTTTGGATTTGTTTACCTCTGAACTCTGACATGACCCAGACAAGACATCTAGATTTACCCTTTCAGATCTGGGATTTGATTATGACCTTTCTCTATCAGGTGTGTCTTCTCCCACAGGAAATTCCTTTCCCTTGAGGACTCTGAATTGTTCTTAATCACTAGCACCACACCTGCTTGTTTAATGGAGAGAGAAGGTGGATCCTAACACAAACAACTGATGAATCTATAGGCTTTTGTGGTACATGCTTTGAAATCATATCCTTCACATCTCAGTATTGTGCCTTGTAGGTACTGCAGAATAGCATAATTGGATGGGAAAGACCTGGGTCCAAAACCAGGCTCTGTCCTTTTCCCATTCTGTATAACATTGGGTTGATCACTTATGCCCACTGGGCTGCAATTTCCTTTGCTATAAAATGAAAGGGTTGGACTAGAATCTATCCAGTGTTCATCCACACTCACTAGCTGATCAAATGATTTTAAAGGTCCATTTCAACTTCAAATCGTATGATTCCATAAATGTTTATTTAACTGAACTGAATTGTGTGCAAACATAGGGGGCATTCTTTATGGCATCCATTTAAAAAAAATTTAAGTTTATTTATTTATTTAATTAATTTAGGATATTTTCCCATGGTTACATGAATCATGTTCTTTTCCTCCCTTCATTCCACTTACCTCCCATGGCCAATAGGCAGTTCCACTGGATTTTACATGTGTCATTGATCAAGACCTATTTCCATATTATTAATATTTGCTTTAGGGTGATCATTTAGAGTCTACATCCCCAATCATATCTCCATTAAACCTTGTGATCAAGCAGTTATCTTTCTTCTGTGTTTCTGCTCCCGCAGTTCTTTTTCTGGATGTGGATAGTGTTCTTTATCATAAGCCCCTCTGGATTGTCCTGGATCATGGGATTGCTGTTAGTAGAGAAGTCCATTACTTTCGATTGTGCCACAGTGTATCAGTCTCTATGTACAGTGTTCTCCTGGTTCTGCTCCTTTCACTCTGCATCAATTCCTGGAGGTCGTTCCAGTTCACATGGAATTCCTCCAGTTCATTATTCCTTTGAGCACAATAGTATTCCATCACCAGCAGATACCACAGTTTGTTTAGCCATTCCCCAATCAAAGGGCATCCCCTCGTTTTCCAATTTTTTGCCACTATAAAGATTGCAGCTATAAATATTTTTGTACAAGTCTTTTTCCCTATTATCTCTTTGGGGTATAAACCCAGCAGTGGTATGGCTGGATCAAAGGGCAAACATTCTTTTAAAGCCCTTTGGGCATAGTTCCAAATTGACCTCCAGAATGGTTGGATGAATTCACAAGTCTACCAGCAATGTATTAGTATCCCAATTTTGTGTGATGGCCATTTCTGATGGAGTCACAAACACACTGAAAACAGCCTTTTAAAATTATCATTAGAGCCTTCTCATAGGTGAGGGCCTGGCCCCTTGGGGTCCACTTCAGTCTCTTTATCCTCAAATTTAGAATAAAAGTTCATTTAAAAATTTAATTAATTATTATTTTGAACTTTTCACTAATGTTCCTCCTGCCCAATTACATGTAAAAACAAATTTTGTTTTCTTTCTTTCTCTCTTTTTTTTTTCATGTTTTTGGTAACATACTTATTTTTTTCTTTAAAAAATTTTAAGTATTTTCCATTGTTACATGATTCATGTTCTTTCCCTCCTTTTCCCCCTCCCAGAGACAATAATTCTGCTGGGTTATACATGTGTTATCACTCCATATCTGTTTCCATATTATTCATTTTTGAAATACTCTTTTTAAAACAAAAAATCCCACATTCAAATACTCATATAAACAAATAAAAAAATCAAATATTTTCCTTCTGCATTTCTAGTCTCACAGTTCTTTCTCTCAATGTGGATAGCATTCCTTCTTATAAGTCCCTCAGGATTGACCTGGATCATTGCATTCTTATCAGTAGCAACCTTGTGATTGACCCACAAGGTTTCACAATGTTCTCCTGGTTCTGCTCATTTCACTCTGCATCAGTTCACGGAGGTCATCATTCCTTATTACACAATAGTATTCCATCACCATCATATACCACAATTTGTTCAGCCATTCCCCAATTGAGGGACACCCCCTCATTTCCAATCTTTGGTGCTGGTGTTTGGTTTCTAACATTTTTTTTTTTTTGCTTGTAAAAAAGGAAGTTTATTTATTTATTTATTTTAACATTTATTAATATTCATTTTTAACATGGTTACATGATTCATGCTCCTCCTTTCCCCTTCACCCCCCCCCCCCCCACTCTCCCCCCATCCATGGCCGATGCACATTTCCACTGGTTTTAACATGT
>NC_058131.1:118375946-118376761 GCF_016433145.1 Gracilinanus agilis | reverse complement strand
TCTTTACCATAAATCCCTCAGAATTGTCCTGTGTCATTGTATTGCTGCTGGTACAGAGGTCCATTACATTCAATTTTACCACAGTATATCAGTCTCTGTGTATAGAGTTCTTCTGGCTCTGCTCCTTTCACTCTGCATCTGTTCCTGGAGGTCTCTCCAGTTCGCCTGGAACTCCTCCAGTTTATTATTCCTTTTAGCACAATAGTATTCCATCACCCTCATATACCACAGTTTGTTCAGCCATTCCCCAATTGAAGGGCATACCCTCCTTTTCCAATTTGTTGCCACCACAAAAAGCGCAGCTATGAATATTTTCGTACAAGTCTGTTTATCTATGATCTCTTTGGGGTACAAACCCAGCAATGGTATGACTGGATCAAAGGGAAGGCATTCTTTTATAGCCCTTTGAGCATGATTTCAAATTGCCAGCCAGAATGGCTGGATCAGTTCACAGCTCCACCAGCAGTGCATTAATGTCCCAATTTTGCCACATCCCCTCCAACATTCATTACTCTCCCCTTCTTTCATTTTAGCCAATCTGCTAGGTGTGAGGTGATACCTCAGAGTTGTTTTGATTTGCATTTCTCTAATTATTAGAGATTTGGAACACTTTCTCATGTGCTTATTGATACTTTTGATTTCTTTACCTGAAAATTGCCTATTCATGTCTCTTGCCCATTTATCAATTGGGGAATGGCTTGATTTTTTATACAATTGCTTTAACTCCTTGTATATTTGAGTGATTAGACCCCTGTCAGAGTTTTTCGTTATAAAGATTTTTTCCCAATTTGTTGTTTCCCTTCTGATTTTGACTA
>NC_058131.1:118337741-118370979 GCF_016433145.1 Gracilinanus agilis | reverse complement strand
CTTTTTCTTCTCTAATTGCAACTGCTAGTGTTTCTAGTACTATGTTAAATAATAGAGGTGATAATGGGCATCCTTGTTTCACTCCTGATCTTATTGGGAAGGCTTCTAATTTATCCCCATTGCATATGATGTTCGTTGATGGTTTTAGGTATATACTGTTTATTATTTTTAGGAAAGGTCCTTCTATTCCTATACTTTTCAGTGTTTTCAATAAGAATGGATGCTGTATTTTGTCAAAGGCTTTTTCAGCATCTATTGAGATAATCATGTGATTTTTGTTTGTTAGACTGTTGATATGGTCAATTATGTGGATGGTTTTCCTAATGTTGAACCAACCTTGCATTCCTGGTATAAATCCCACCTGATCATGGTGAATGATCTTCTTGGTTTCTAACATTTTGAGGTCCATATTCTCTCCCTTCATTCCTCCTTTCTTTCCATCCCTGAAACAATAAGCAATTTGACATTGGTTATACGTGTGCTATCATAGAAAACATATTTCTATTTTCTCATGTTGTGGAAGAAGACAAACACGTAAATCATGAAGAAAATAAAATGAAAAGTGGAATGTTTCCATCTTTATTCAGACTTCAACATTTCTTTTTCCAGAGGTGGATAGTATTTTTCATCGTGAGTCCTTTGGGCTCATCTTGGATCACTGTATTGCTGAGAAGAGCTAAGTCATTCACTGTTGTAGAACAGAAGTTCTTATTTTTTGTGTGTGTTATGGAACACTTTGGCAGTCATAGGTAGAAACTTATGAACCCTTTCTCAGAATAACATTTTTAACTGCATAAAATCAAATACTTAGAATTTTAAAGGAAATCAATTATATTGAAATAAAGCTATAATTTTGTTTCCACTCAGCTTTATAGATCCTGGATTCCTTGTAGGTTCATGGACCCAAGGTTAAGAATTCTTGGATTAGAAGGACTATTTAAGGGTGTTTACACCTACCATATTGTTGTTATTTAGTTGTTTTCAATAGTGTCTGACTCTTCATGATCCTGCATTATACTGAAGTGGCTTGCCATTTCTCCAGTTCATTTTATAGATAAGGAAACTGAGCCAAACAGGGTTAAGTGACTTGTCCAAGGCCACATAGCTAGTAAGTGTCTCAGGTCAGATTTGAACTTGGGTCTCCCTGATTCCTGGCCTGGCATTCTATCCACTGTGCTACTTAACTGCCCATGTAGATTTTCTTTTTTTAATTATTTTTTAAAAACCCTTACCTTCTGTCTTGGAGACACAGTATTGTCTCCAAGGCAGAAGAGTGGTAAGGTTAGGCAATGGGGGTCAAGTGACTAGCTCAGGGTCACACAGCTGGGAAGTATCTGAGGCCAGATTTGAACCTAGGACCTCCCATCTCTTGGCCTGGCTCTCAATCCACTGAGCTACCCAGCTGCTCCCCCCCCCATGTAGATTTTCTTATTGTCTTCTTTTTAAGCTTTTTGTCTTTCTTATAAGCTTATTAATAATAATATACTTTAAGATTTGCAAAGGAATCAATGCTGACACAGGTGATCAGGAAAGAGCACTAAGTTTCATTGGAAGCCAGATGATAAAATGAGTGGGAAAGTTAAAAATTTCAGATAAAAGTATGAAATCGAGCATTCCGGAAAGCATAGTGGAAGGAGTAGGTAGCAGCTGGAGAATAGGATTTGAATAATATCAAAGAGAAATTCAGAATCCCTGGGATGGGAAAGATTAGGACCATATTGTTGAGAGAGTTCAGTTGGGTTATTAATGTTCCCAGGAGTTTGGCCTTAGGATGGAGTCCTCTCAGGGTATAGGCAGGTCAGGTGTGAGGCCAGTGGCATTTCTCTTCTTTGTCTGACAGTATACCAGGTCAGAAGAGGGAGCAGGATAGAATGGTGTCTTTCTCTCTTTTTTTCATTTTTTCATTTTTCCATTTTTATTTAATTAATTTAGAATATTTTTCCATGGTTACATGAATCAGGCTCTTTCCCTCCCTTTTCCCCTACCCCCTCCTGGAGCCAACGAGCAATTCCACTGGGTTTTACTTGTATCATTGTTCAAAACCTACTTCCATATTATTAATATTTGCAATAGAGTGATCATTTAAAGTCAACATCGTAAGAATGGTGTCTCTCTGATCCCCTGCTCAGGAACAGGTTAGCGGAGGAAAGCAATAGACTTTCTGTCCTGATGCATGCAGGAAGAGGCCAGCCTAGGAGACTGGTACATGAGTCTGGTTTGAGCTGAGTTTTGATCTGAGAAATAAAACTGTGAACTTGCCCCTGGTTGGAGCTCTAGAGTCTGCCTCTGGACTCAGTCATTGTCAGCCACCTGGAAATGTCTTCAGGTTCAGAGGGACAGAACTAAGGCTCCCCTTTCATTTGGGCTTCCTGCCCTGGTTATTACAATGCAGACTTCTTCAGACTGGACTTTAGGCTGGGTGGGAGAGCTAACTATTATGAGGGGCAAGACTACACATTTGCTGCTTGCTTCTGAACTTGCATCTCACTCAGTACACAGACTAGGGTTCATAAACAATCTAGGCACACTTCCCCTCTGTGGCTATCTAGACTGACTACCTAGCAGTGGGCAGTGAGCCACAAAACTGCCAGCTGGCACCCATGCCACTGATTGCACAAGGTCAGGATTTCCTGTGCCAGAACTGGAATTCTTCTTGCCTTAGTCCATCGCTGCCAGCAGACTCCCTTTCAGTCCTTGGGACACATTCCTGCTCAGATCTGGTCTCTAGTGTCTTCAGACTTCTCTGTCTATCTTCCTATGCTAATCAAGGCTGGAGAAATAACTCATTGTGACTTTTTTTTTCATTGGATTTTCCCGTTGAAGTTCAGTCTTCCCTGTTTTCCAGATCTTGGTAGAGGAAGTATGGGGAGAAGAGCTCAGCTATACTACTTCCTCCTACTCTCCCATGTTGGCTGCCCATCATACCATTTCCTTTTATATATTTATTTATATAATTATATATATTTAAAAGATATTGGATTTCACTGATATAAGAATTATCTCCACATACGCAGGGTATATAATTCTTTTACATGTTGGTACATAGTTTTATAAGTCATTGAGGCCAAAAAATCCATTGCTTGACAGGCTGTCTTCTGGAGATATGTTGGTTCTTCTGTAATAGTCAGTTGTCAACAAGCATTTATTAAAGGATTACCATGTAGCCAGCAGGAATAGTGTTGGAAATACAAAGAAAGGCAAACCTGGCTCTTGCGCTTTAATTGAGGGGGGGGGGGATGATTATAAACAAAAAGCTGAACACACAAGATATGTATATATACATATATATATCAATCAGTAAACATTGATTAAGAACTACTCTGTGCTAGGCACTATAGAAATAGTAGGGGTACAGAAAGAAGCAAAAGACAGTTCCTGACCTCAAAGAGCTTACAATCTAATGCAAACATATACAAATTGAGCTATATATATACAGGATAAATAGGAAAACATTTTAAAGAGTTTCGAGAACAAAACCCAAAATCTGAAATAGTTTTAGAAAGAAATTTGCTAGGTCATTTGGTAGAGAATGAGCTGGAAAGGAGGTGTGACTCCATTTAGTCCAGGTATGGAAAGGTTTACATTATATAGGATTTAAACAAGGATGCCCCCACAGAGTTAAGCAAAGTTGCTGAGAGGACAACTTGAAAGCAAGGTCGATAGAGATCGATACAAGTAACTGGGAAACCTCAAAGTGCATTGTAGCCATCTTCAGGATTCCTAGAGAGTTATCCAGGGCAGGTGACATTTTGGGTGTGACCAACCTTTAGTCACATAAGGCTGGATTTAAGTATTATAATAATTATTCCTAAACTATGTAATAAAATAATTTTCTCTACTGTACTAGAATTAAGGTAGAATGGGGGAAAGCTTATTGCAGAAGTTGGGATTTTGGTTGTCATCCTTCACACTGGAAGAGGACCAAATTGACATCACTATATTGAGGCTAACATACAGTGCATCTGACAGGCTGATGAGGCCAATAAGAGCTTGAAAGGCTCTACCACAGGTCAGGCACAAATAGCCCGTGTGACCATTTGGGATGGAGATGTCTCTAAATTTGTATCTTTCACGTTTCTTCTGAGCTATTGCAATTCTGCTTTGCTCATAGAGCCCAGCATCATCTTTGATGTGGGCACTCCATGCAACTGTGCTAGTGTCTTCCATGTCTCACAATTAATACTCAACTTCATCAGAGACATCTTGAGAGAGTCCTTGTCTTACTTCCTCTGACCTTCATGTGAGAGTTTGTGTATTCTCCATAAAATTGGCTTTTAGGCAAACATACATTTGACAGTTGAACATGACTAGCCCATCAGAGTTGCACTCTCTGCAGTAGAGTCTGAATGCTTAGCAGTTCAACTTGAGAATGGACCTCAGTATCCAGGAGTACCTACCTTATCTTGCCAAGAGATCTTCAGAATCTTCCAAAGACAATTCAAATGGAAGAGATTCAGTTTCCTGGAATGGTGTTTAGTTTTCAGAGGTGTACAACAATGAGTTCCACACAATGGTTCCGTAGACCTTCAGTTTGGTAGGCAGCCTAATCCCTCTTCTCTCTGACTCTTTTCTTGGGGGCTTCCTAAACACTGAGCTAGTTCTGGCATTTTGTGTATCAGCTTCATCATCTATAGGTACGTCCCTGGAATGTATACTGTCAAGGTAAGTGAATTTATCCATTGCATTTAACATTTCTCCATTTGTTTCACATATGATTGGAGTGGTGGGCTGTTGGAGAACCTCCATTTTCTTGGTGTTAATTGTCAGGACAAAATAAGCATAAGTGGCAGAGAATTGATCCATACTCTGTTGCATCTCATTCTCAGAGATTCTCTAAGAAGGCAGCTTTTAACTCCATCAAAAGTAAAGGGCAAATGAAGAGTGTAGGATTTTAGTTGGGACTTAAAGGAAACCAGGGAGGCCACTCGTTGGAATGGAGGAGGGAGAGGATTCCACACATGGGGAATGGCCAGAGAAAGCATCTGAAGTTGGGAGATGGAGTATCTTGTTAAGACGACTGGAAAGGTAGGAGGAGAACAGATTATGAAGGGTATTGAATACCAGAGTATTTTTTATTTTCTCCTGGAGGTAATAGGAAGCCAATGGAATTTATTGAGTAGGGGAACAACATGATTGGATCTGTGTTTTAGGAAAATCAGTGGCTGAGTGGAAGATGGATCAGGTGGGAATATATATATATATATATATATATATATGTGTGTGTGTGTTTATATGTATGTATTGTATATAAAATGAATGGAATATGATTTCAGAGAGAATACACTAGCAGTAGGGAGGACTGGAGGAGAGCTCTTGAAGAAGCAAGGATTTGAACTATCTGACTGGAAACCAGCACAGCTAGGTAGTAGAAGTAAAGGTGGAGAACATCCCAGGCAAGAAATGGTTGGCATTTGGTGCCAGGTATAGGGAACAGTCAATGAAAAGGTATGGAATTAGGAGTTAGTTCAGAGTAAGGAGTTAAGAGATGGGGCATTACATACAAGGAATATCAAGAAGACCAGTGTTGCTGGATCATGCAGTATGTTGAAGGGGTGAAGCGTACAAAGACAGAAATAGTAAGAAAGCACCAGGTTGTGAAGAGCCTTGAATGCCAAAGAAAGAACTTTATATTTGATCCTGGGGAGTGAGGTAGTAACATGGTGAATTAGAATTAATTGAATAGGGGGCACATATGGTCAGACCTATGCTTTAGGACAATGTCTTTTGCAGCTGAAAGGAGTATAGAATAGAGTGAGGAGTGACTTGAGGTACAAAGACTAATCAGAAAACTTATATATAGTCTATATGTGAGGTGGGAGAATCTCTATTTGGGTGGTGATTGTTTGAGTGGAGAGAAGGGAACCTATAAAAGAGGTGCCGTGAAAATAAAGATGGCAAGACTTGATAATTGATTAAATATGTGGAATTAGTGTGAGAGAAGAGTTGAGCAGTATCCTTGACAATAACAGGGAAATTTGGAAGACAGGAGGGTTTTTTAGAAGAAAGACATTTATTCTGTTTTGTTCATATGTTGAGTTTGACATGTCTGCTTGTTCAAGAGGTCCAGAAGTCACTCTGTGCTTTAGGACTAGAAATCCAGTGGATTATTAAATCCACTGGAGCTAGTAAGACCACCAAGTGAAATAGTAGAGAGTGAAAAGATAAGAGGGTCCACAACTGAACCTTGGGGGACACCTATGATTAGTGGGTGTGACCTGGAGGAGAATTCAGCCAAGGAGACTGAAGAGCAATGGGATAGGTAGGAGAAAATGCTAGAGATAACAAAGTCTCAAAAACCTAGAGAGGGGAAAATATACAGGAAAAGGAAATTATTAACAGTGTCAAAGCCTGTAGAAAAGTCAGAAAGAATAAGAATTGAGAAAAAGCCATTAGGTCTAGCAATTAAAAAGTCAGCAGTGACTTTGAACAAGGAAGTGTCAACTGAATGATGAGGTCAGAAGTCAGATTTCAGAGAGTTGGGATCTAGTGCAAAAGGAGCAAGTGTAGACAGTTTTCTCAAGGAATTTAGCTGGGAAGGATAGGAGAGATAAAAGACTATGGGTAATTTCATTGGGTCTACTTGAAGCCTTTCTAGTTGAATGGAATCTGCTAAGTATGGTATGACACCAATATAGTCTTTGAGAAACCATGGTTAGTTGTCTTCTAATGAGGGAAGGAACCAGTGTAGGATTTAAGTGACATCCCCAATAAATGCATGAATCTATGTTTTTATCTATGTCTATATCTATGTTTGTATATGACATATGTGTATATATGCACACACACAAACACATATATATGTTTCTTTGATGCTCTCATGTAGTTATAAGTAATGCTCTTGAATGAATGAATAATGTCTTACTCTTAATTTTAACAAATAAAATTGATATTAGTTTCTTAATTAACTGTGATTAATTGCTTATTGTCTATCTTAAATCCTTTTGGGTGCACCAGTCATTCTTTTTCTGCTTTTTGCGTATTGTGAAAAAAATGAATTTCAAATGCATTATTAGTTACAGGTAAATTTAGAACTTTTATGTATCTGTATCCTTAATTACTCAGAGATGCAGACAGATTAGCTAATGATTCTATAAAAAGGGTTAAACTTCCATTTACTTCTTTCTATGTCAGCTAAATACAGTCTGGTAGAAAGTACATGAAAAAGAACATTTACTTTTCCAGATAGATCAGCTTATTTAAACAAATAGTGCACACAGGGTAATAATCCCAGGGTGATAAAATAGCCCTTTCTCTAGCATCACTGAATTTGGCAAGCAGCTATACTTGTTTTTTAATTTAAAAAATTATTATTCTAAATTTACCACATACCAATTAAAATGAGCGTTTCCATCTTCTAATCTATACTGCAGAACAAAAGTGCTTTGTACATGAAACGGTGAATCTCTATTATAATGTTGAGCTTACTTGCACATGTTTTGACATTCTATTGAAGTGACTGCTATAGATTGGCAAATTCTTTCTCCTCTTTCTTCCTTCCAATGCCCTTTCCTCTTCCTCTCCTTCCCTCAGTGCCTCCTCACCAAATGAAGTAACATAAAGATGCCCTTCGAGTAGGAAGGTCAGACTCAGGTAAATAGTATGAGTCAATATTAGAAGGGAGTTTGGTCTGAGTGGGAGTAAGAGGCTGAGAGGAACATAGGGCATGGAAAATTGATTTTCATACTTTTAAAGACCAGCCAATAAAACAGTATAAACTCTCTTCTCAGGGAAGACTAGCAGAGGTAGAAGAATAATAGAAGAGTCAGTTTGGACAGCTGGGCTCTATTTTGGAAGAAGAGAATATTGGATCTCATTCATTCATTCAGACCATTCCACAAAGATTTATTGAATGCTCAGCACTGTTTGAGATCTGGTAGAGAATAAAATATGGTTCCCAAAGGATCTTACTACCAACTGAAAATTGATCAAAATAATTAATAATAACAGCTAGCATTTGTATCTCACTTCAAGGTCTGCAAAGCACTTTACATATGTTAACTCATTCGATCTTGGTAATAACTCTGTAAAAGAGTGCATTTTACAGATGAAAAGACTGAGGCAGACAGATTAAATGGCTTGCCTTTGATTAGACTAGAGTTATTTGGCAGGTAAATGTCTGAGGCAGGATTTGAACTAGAGTTTTCCTAACAGCAGGTCCTATGCTCTATTTGCTAGGTAACTGAATCTCCTACTGAACCTTCCACTTACTTATAAGACACTTTGGTGGGTGCTGTTGAGTCTATAATGAAAACACAGGACTGCCCTTGAAGAAATTAGTTTAGGTAGGAAGATTTTTATTTAGTCCAGACTTAGGACTTCACTGAGGGCTTCCAGTAAAGCACTCTTTTCCTCTATGAATCAAATTAGAAAAAAAATTGTAGTCTTAGAAAGTTGACTTGTTTGTTTGTTTGTTTAGTTGTTCAGTCATATCTGACTCTCCATGACTCCATGGACCATGCCATCCATAGAGTTTTCTTTGCAGGGATACTGAGGTGGTTTGCCATTTCCTTTTCCAGTGGATTAAGACAAACAGGATTAAGTGACTTGCCCAGGGTTACCCAGTAAGGAAGTATCTGAGACTGGATTTGAATTGACGCCAGGAACCTGGCACTCTATCCGCTGGGCCACCTAGCTGCCTAGAAAGAATGCCTAAGGACATTCAAAGGGTCAGTGAGTTGCCTAAGGTCACACAGTCAGTATGTGCTGGAGAGAGGATTTATCTCCCTCCTTCCAGGTAGGCTACCTTATTCATCAAACCATGTTTCTTTTAGTGAGTGGAGATGAAGCAGATTTGTACAGGCTGTCCCAAAAATGTTAATGCAATAATGCCTTTGGGACACTGTGTATCCACATCCACACATATGTGTAAATATATATATATATATATATATATAATTATTATTATTTTACCCTAGTTTCCCTAGCCCATCTATAATACCTTATGCATATCGACTACTTATTGAAAGCTTACTGCATTGGTTTAGAACTGGAAGAAAACTTAAAGGTCATCTAGTCTAACCCCCTTCCCTTCATACACACCACTTTATATTTGAGGAAGAGGAGGTGGTAAGGTGGTGAAGTGACACAGGTAGCAATGGCGGTGGTGCTGGTCATGGTTGTTCGGTGTATGGAGTGTTCAGGGATATAAGGATGGGATTTGTGCAAGGGGGATGGGACAAAAGGAAGCAGAGAAGGAGTTGCTGATAGTTGGTGACAGTTGAGACCAGAGAGAATTCTGGGTATTTCTCCGGGAGAGGAGAGAAGGAGAGGTCTTCAGGCGGAGGACCCGGAGAAGAGAAGAGGAGGACATCCCAGCTCAGGTCCAGTCTTGAGGGCTTCCTGAGGATCTTTCTTTGGAAATTGAAACCCTGATTCCCTGGTCAAAGCCATTCATTGCATCTCACCCATCAAAACTTCAATTATCGAATAAGCTAAGTTTGTGGACTCCATTTTGGGAGCAATCACTTAATCTCTTTCTCCCATTACCCAACTTTGCTGAGAGACCCCCTTTCAGTCAAAACTTACAATTATAGAAAAGGATAGAAACAGAAAAGGATAGAAATAGAAACAGAAGAAGAGGCGAATGGAGAAGCTTAGAAGTGGGAACCATTGGGTTTCCCACCTAAGTGATAGACCCCATAGCAATAGAGAAGAGGGCACCACCAAAATCCCTCTGCCCTTCACCCCTTTCCCCAATCTCTGAATTGTGAATAATAAAAGCCATTCATTAGTTGGATAGCGTTCTAGAGTGCCTGAGAAACAATGAGGGAGAGGGGAACCACAGCTTGGTCTGGCTGCCTCCATCTTGAAGCCAGACCATCCTCTGTGAAGTTGACTGACCTTGGGGGAGGCTTGTATGAACCCCACCCTCATTCAGAATCGGATTGGGGTACCACATACCTCATAGGGAAACCTTGCCCCCAACTCCTGTGGGGTGACACAACCATCCATGTCACCCAGTTTCAGGGTGACACCCCCTGAAAGTCTCCCAGTGTATATTCGGCGTGAAGGGAGAGCTAGAAGAGAGTCTCACCTCATAGACTTTCTCTCTCTCTCTCTTCTATCAAACATTGGTTAAAGGCTCTCTTTATTCTTATAAGGAGCAGGAAAAACTATATATGGGAAGAACACACATGAGCCAAAGAATGGATGAGTGCTCATCTTTCAAAGTGAGATTCCTTCATTCATCTCACCAACTGTTCATACTAAGTGACCCAAGCCTAGATGATTTTAATGAATGGTGACTGCCAGTTTTCCTTAGTGTGTCCAGTTTATTGGCAAGTAGAGTACTACTGAGAGAAGTAACCCTATTTCTTTTTTTATAAAATAGCTTATTACTTTTATTTTACAAGTAGCACTTAAAAAATGTCACTTCCACAATTCTCCCCTCCCCTTCAAATAGGTAATTTTTGGTTACCTTTTATGTTTATGTATAAAATAATATAATATGTAACATAGCAATAATATATATGATTTGTTATAAATAGGTATGATCATCCAAGAGAAAATAATTCTCACAGCAAAAAAAAAATTTGGTGTGAGGGCTGCCAGAGCCTTCTTCAGGGATGCTCATCCACCTTTGGGGTCCAACTTTTACCTGTGGCTATAAGACAGCTTTTACCAGGGTGTGACAGATGGGCTAAACTAGATTGAGGAGAATTGACAACCTCAAACCAGTTGGCAAATTAGGGAATTGCCTACCCCAAGCAGGTGAAGGTTTTTCCTTGATGAAATGGGCAGATGAGAACAATTTCTTCCAATGGTCATGAAGGTGGCTGAAGCAGGCTCTTTTTGTGGAGCCCTTAGAGCTTGGCCAGGCACTGAAGATGCCAAGGTCATTCACTGCATCCTAGGCCAGTTCTCCTGACTTTTATCTTGCCTCTGGACTTGGATGACTGGAGTAAGGCCAAACTGACTACTTTGAGTAACTGCCTCACTTAAATCCGAATCACGAGCAAGTCATGACATCATCCTTGTGATGTTGTCAGTCCTCTTTAAAAACAGAGGATAAGCAACAACAGATGTTGCTTCCACTATTAAAAGTATGGAGAAAATAGTCCACATAAACAGTATAAGCCTTGTAGGAATTTAGCCAAAGGAGACATTATCAAGAGGTTAGATTGTTTAGGGAAGACTTGATGGAGGAGATGGGTTTTGAGATGGATCTTAAAGGAAAGAGAGAGTTTGATCTTCAAGGAGGAGGAAGTATTTTTTTTTCTGTTTTGTTTTTTTTGTTTTGTTTTTTAAACCCTTAACTTCTGTGTATTGTCTCATAGGTGGAAGAGTGGTAAGGGTAGGCAATGGGGGTCAAGTGACTTGTCCAGGGTCACACAGCTGGGAAGTGCCTGAGGCTGGATTTGAATCTAGGACCTCCTGGCCTGGCTCTTAATCCACTGAACTATCCAGCTGCCCCATGAGGAAGTATTTTTAATGGGTAGAAAAGTGGTGAGCTAAGTTGCCAACATGGAAATGTATAAGGTGGGTCAACAAATGGTATCTAGACCATCTTGACTAGACTAACCTGATGTTTGAAAAATAACAAGATATAATTGAAAGGCTGGAGAGCTAATTGAAGGAATAAGTAGGTTAAAAAAGTGAAGTTATATCCATAAGCATTTATTAAGTGCCTACTATATCTCCTGGTCTAAGGGCTGGGGAGAGAAAAAAAAAAGACAAAAAACTGTCCCTACTTCAAAGGAGACAACATGTAAATTACTATATACCAAAAGATGACTACCTGGTATTTGTTCCTCACTGGTGAATAAATTCAGGTGGGTTATCCACATCCCTGGAAGATTGGCCTTAGGGGGGAATCCTCTCAGGATGTCAGGAAGCTCAGACAAGGAGGCCCGTGGGGGAAGGCTGGCAGAATGACATTTCTTTCTTTTCCCTACAGGTAGCCCAAGTCAGAAGATGGAGCAGAATGGAGGAGAGTCTCTCTGTCCCCTGCAGGTAGTAGGATCTGCCTCAAGTGGGAAGAAGCCAACCTTGGAGACAGAGCACCCAACAGAATGGCATTTCTTTACCGTACAAGCGAAATTAGAGATAATCTCAGAGGGAAGGCACCAGCATTAAGAGGGATCAGAAAAAGCTTCTTGCAGAAAGTGATATTTAAGCTGAGAGGTGAAGGAAGCCAGGGAAGCTGAGAAGAGGAAATGAGAGGGAGAGCATTCTAGGGGACAAACAACGAACATGCACAGAGTAGGGAGACAAGTTGGTCTTGTGTGTAGTACAGCAGCGGTGATAATATTAATGAATCCTAGAATAGGTAGAGGAGAGTAAAGTGTAGGAAGCCTGGAAAAGCAGGAAAATCAAGCTGATGAAAGGCTTAAAAAAAGAACCCCAAATCCTTTCTGTCTCAGAACTGATACTATCATTTTCAAGCAGAAGAGAGGTAAGGGCTGGGCAACTGAGGATAAGACCCTTTCTAGGGTCACACAATTGGAAGTGTCTGAGGCCAGATTTGAAGCCAGGACCTCCCATCTCTAGGGCTGGAGCTCTATCCAGGGAGCCACATAGCTGGACCCCCCTTATCAAGGGCTTTAGAAGAGGATTTTACATTTGATCCTGGATGTAATAAAGAGCTTCTGGAGTCTGTTGAATGGGGTCAGGGAAGGTGTCGTTAGGAGAAATCCACTTTAGGTAGATCAGTTTGATGGCAGAAGAATATAGACCAGAGTAGGGGGAAGCAATACAGAAAGAGCACCATGTAACAGTCAAGTTACAGCCTGGAAGCTGGAAGGTTCCTTAAATATCAGCTTGTCCAATCTCCCCATTTTTCTGATGGGAAAACTGAGACCCTGAGAAGTTAATTGAGCTGCTGAAAGTCCCACATGTAGTGAGTTCAGTGCCTGACACATAACAACTATTTAACAAATGCTTATTGGTTAGCAGAGTTATGGAGTCGAGTTTTATACTCATATTTTGTACTCTAGAATTAGCATGCTCTCACTGTATCATGCTGCTTTTTGGTAAGTGTTTACAGCAAAGTTGTTGTTGTTCTGTTGTGTCCAATTCTTCCTAACCCCATACAATCTATGGGATTATCTTGACAAAGATCTTGGAATGGTTTGCTATTTTCTTCTCCAGTGGATTAAGATAAACAGAGGTTAAGTGACTTGCCCAGGGTCACACAGCTAGTGAGTATCTGAGGCCAGATTTTAACTCAGGTCTTCTTGTCTTTGGGTCCAACACTCTATCCTCTGAGCCATCTAGCTGCCTCCTTTATAGCAAAGTCAAACTGCCTAAAATAGTCAGTGAACAAGAATGACCAAACACACAGGGCAAAAACAAACAAGCAAACTCTGACTGTTATTCTTTCCTTCCAAGATATGTGAATCCAAACTGTCTTAGAATAATAAAGGAGAAAAAAGATCCAAAAAAGCAGCCCTCACAACAGTATGACCCACTAGTTAGGTAAAGAAATGGAAACGCTTGACAGTTAACTTGAATTTGGCACTTTAAGTAAGTCCTCTCCCTAGCTGCGTGACCATGACAAGATCATTAAGCCCTGGACATTTCTCTAAGTTGTCTCTTCTAAGTTAGAGACTGGTTATGATCTAAGCAGGGCCTCCTCTAACAACGTCTCAGCTCCTTGACATATTGATAAAGCTGTTGTTTTGTTTGAAGTTGCTTCTAGCCCTAGGAAAAGAGTCACTTTCCATGGAAAATTGAAATTGAGAGACAGAGACAGAGAAAGAGGGACTGAGAAAGGAACAAAGAAAGAGGGAGAGAGAGAAAGAGACACAGAGAGATCCAGAGAAAGAGAGATAGAGAGAGGGAGTGGGAAAAAACAAGGGAGAGAGGGAGGGAGAAACAGAGACAGACAGACAGTGAGAGAGACAGAGAGGGGGATAGAGATAAAAACAGACAGAGAGACCCAAAGAAAGAGAGATGGAGAGAGGGAGTAGGAGAAAGTGAGGGAAAGACAGAGATAGACAGAAAGAGAGAGACAGACAGAAAGAGAGAGTCAGAGACAGAGAAAGAGGGAGAGACAGAGAGAGAAAGCAATGGAAAAATACAGAAATGGCCCTTTTGAAAGATTCAGGCATTGGTGTGCTGGTAAATATATACTAACCAGCTCTCTGGGGGAAAAAAGCACATAGAATACAACCCGTTCTTAAGTTATTAACATTTTCTCCATCACTTTCTTAAGTCCAGATAATTGACAAAACAGTAACTCAAATATGGATCCTTGCATTTGTTGATTTCTGAGGTGTAAATACAGGGAAATTTTAGCTGCTGGCTTTCAGGAGTGAGTAGGAGCATCAAGTCACTATGGGTTATCATGAAGAAGACAGGGCTGGCTTGGCAACTGGCCTCTCTTTCCCTTCTGATAGAAGTGCAGAAAGGGGCAGGCAGATCACTTGGCCAGCCTCAGCTTCCAGCACTTGCCAATGCCACTGCAGAGGTCATCTGTTATCTTTTGAATAGGCTACACAGCTTGCCTTCTGTTTGTCATGGCTGAACAGGAGGTACAATTGATCTAATTGTATGCCCAGAGTTTGTCCCTATGGAGTAAGTTGGCTGGAGGTAGGTGAGGGTGCAGAATGTCATTTAGTGACGAACAGAAACTTCCCTGTGTTCTTTCATCATATGAAATCTCATCACATTTTACGCACTAACTTCACAAAACAAATCGTAGTGTTGAGGAAAGAGTATGAGAGCGGGAGTCTGAAGTCTGGGATTCTAGTCCTGGCTTTGTTTGACCTTGTTGATATAATTAACATCTTTGGGTCTTCCTAATTTCCTCCTCTGCAAAATGGATAAGCTGAGATCAAGGACTTTTAAGCTGGGCTTTTTACACTTGTTTAAAAATAAATTCATTAAATTGTATTTCAATGCAATTCGTTTTCCTTTTAATGCTATGTATTTTATTTTATGCATTTAAAAACATTATTCTGAATGCAGATGGAAACATATGATTTATCACTTGTTTTTTGGGTGTATGTTTTAAGATTTTGATTTTATAAAATTATTCACTTACAGAAATGAACAATATGGAAACACGTTTTGCATGATAATACATGTATAACCCAGATTGAATCACTTGCCCAGCTCTGGGAACGGGGAGGGAAGAACAGACGGCAACAATTTGGATTATATAACTTCAGAAAACTCACATGGAAATTTGTTATTAAATGTTTAAAAAGTTAAAAAAATAAGAAAAGAAAAACATTATTCTGAGAAGCTATCCATAAGCTCCACCAAAATGCCAAAGGGGTCCCTGGCTCAAAGAAGATTAAACACCCTAGGACTAGATCATCTCCTAAAGACCCCTCTAGTTCTAAGACTCTGCAATTCTAAGACAAGGTTTAAGGCTTATTTCCCAAAAGTGATGGGCTGGAAAGACTTTAGGATCTAAAGGCAGGTGACCTGTACTTAAATGACATCCCCACCACTTGCTAGCTATTCGATCTTGGAGAATTCACCTGACCTCTAGGAAAATTCCCTTTTTTCACCAGATAGAATAATATATGATAACGTATGTAAAAATGCTACACAAATGTTTTTATTATTTCAGATTTTAAGAAAATTCCATTTTTGAAGGCCTGGCTTTACAAAATGAATGGATTAGGGCAGGGGTCGGCAACCTTTTTGGCCGTGAGAGCCATAAACACCACATTTTTTAAAATGTAATTTTGTGAGAGCCGTACAGTGCTCACAGTGCGAGCTCCTATAATAGCGCCTGAAAAAAATTGACTTTATGGCTCCTGAAGAAAGAACCATATCAGGCCCTCAAAAGAGCCAGATATGGCTCGAGAGCCATACGTTGCCGACCCCTGGATTAGGGGATGACAATTTACCTTGCAAATGCAGAAATATTTACCCTCAGTTTTCTTTCAATAGAATGCTTTCTTAGGAATTTATCATCCAGTTATCCTTTCCATATTGCTGGGGTCAGAGGCTTAGTGGATCAGTGCCCATACAGTCTGGAAAAATTTGTGTAAAAATTTTTGGCCCTTTCTTTGTACCAGAGAAGAAATCTGAATTTTTTCTCATTCTTGTATGGGGTAATTATAATACCTTATTGTAAATCTTAGGTTAAGTATGAATTTCTGAGTGTCTAATTTTTTTTCTGTTTCTGTGGCTTCTACAAAACTCTGAAAAAATTCCCATTTAATTTGTTATGATGTTTCTCAATTGACAAATGGTCAAAGGATATGGACCAGCAATTTTTAGATGAAGAAATCAAGGTTATCAATAATAATATGAAAAAGCATTCTAAATCACTCTTGGTTAGAGAAGTTAAATTAAAACAACTGAGGTACCACCTCATACCTAGCAGATTGGCCAGTATGACAGCAAAGGAAAGTAATAAATGTTGGAGGGGATGTGGCAAAATTGGGACACTAATGCATTGCTGGTAGAGTTGTGAACTGATCCAAACCATTCTGGAAGGCAATTTGGAACTATGCCCAAACGGCTATAAAAGAATGCATATCCTTTGTTTTGGTAATACCACTACTGAGTCTGTATACCAAAGAGATCATAAAAAACGAGAAAGGATCTACTTGTACAAAAATATTTATAGCAGCTCTTTTTTGGGTGGCAAAAAATTGGAAACTGAAGGGACGTCCATCAATTGGAGAATGGCTAAATAAATTGTGGTATATGTTGGTGATGGAATACTATTGTGCAGAAAGAAATGATAAGCAAGGTGATTTCAGAAAAAGCTGGAAAGATCTTCAGGAACTGATGCAGAGTGAAATAAGCAGACATGGGAGAACATTGTACATGGGAACAGCAATATTGTGGAATGATCAACTGTAAGAGACTTCGCTACTCTCAGCAATACAATGATCTGGAACAATTCTGAAGGACTTAGGACAAAAAATGCTATCCACTTGAAGAGAAAGAATTGTTGGAGTTAGCTGCAGATCAGAGCATTTTATCTTTAGTTTATTTATATATATTTATATTTAGTGTATATATATATATATGTAGTTTACTTACGGCTATTTTGGGGTTTTGGTTTTATATGCGCATTCTTTTAAAAAATGACCAATATGGCAGTATGTTTTGCATGATAATAAATATGTAATCCAGATCAAATTGCTTACCATCTCAGGGAAGGGGGAGGGAGATAATTTGGATCTTATAATTCTGGAAAACCTATTTTGAAAATTGTTATTACATGCAATTGGGAACAGAAAAAAATCTTTGAATAGAAAAACATTTCTCATGATAACCTGGGATATATTGAAACCTCGATGGGGAAGGTCAAGATGTGGAAGGGACAATTGTACCATGTTTTTAAATTTTAATACTTCAAAGATCTTTGGTTTTACTAGTGTGGGGCCTCCCCTTTGCTTAGTGGATAGTGTTTGGGAAGTGCTGTGGCTTTACAATTCATCATCCTATGGTCAACCTGGTAATGAGCTTCTCTGAAATTAGGAAGGCTCATCCCTACAGGGCAGACTGATCCACCAAGCCTGTTCTCAAAGCTTTTCCAGTTTGGCAGGGCTGGTCAGGTGTAATGCTCCAATGGTATAGCCTTAGTGAATTCAGGGTCATCTTTATTCCAAAAAGAAGAGATGGATATCTAAGAGGAACAATTTAATTAAACAATACCAGTGAAATGTAGAAGTAGGAAAACTCATGCCACAAAAGTTTTCTTGACTCCGTAGAAACATATGGGCACTTCAGTGCACGCTGGAGATCTTGGGTGGAAACTCTTCTTCCTGAAGAGATTACCTTGTATTACTGCTTCAATAGTGCCCCCATCAGTTCTTTTAAAAAATTAATTAAAAAAAGTGTAAATTAAAAAAATTCAAGGCAGCATAGTTTGACCCAGAGGATAGAACATTGGGCCTGGAATCAGGAGGTCCCAACTTTAAATTCAGCCTCTCACACTTACTAATTGGGTAACCCTGGACAAGTTGCTTATCTGTTTGCCTCAGTTCTTGAATCTAGAAAATGGGGATGAGAATAATATCTATCTCTCAAGGTTGTTGTGAGGATTAAATGAGATAATAATTGTAAAGGAGTCAGTACAGTATCTGGCACATAGTTAGTGCTATATAAATATTAGCTATAATTATTATTAATTTCTATCTTTTTCAATGAACAAAAATCTATTTTCTCTATCTCTCACCTGCTTTTCTACATTTAAAACGAGAAGAAAAATAAAACTCCCCAAACAAATATGCATAGAACAAATATGCACTATTTTCCACGTTGGCCATGCCCAAAAACCTTTTTGTCCCAGTCTGTACCCATAGACCATCACCTCTCTGCTGGAAGAGAGTTGGCATGCTTCATCATGAGGGATTGGTCATTATATTGAACAGAGTTCTTGAGTCTTTCAATATTTTTTGATGCTGTTATTGTATAAATTGTTCTGGTTCTGCTCACTTCAGTCTACATCAGATCATACAAATCTTGCAAGTTTTCTCTGAAACTGACCCTTTCATCTTGGCGCATCATTGAATTTCATTATATTCACATACTATAATAATTTGTTCAGCCATTCCCCAGTTGATGGTAATTTTCTTAGTTGCAATTTTTTTGCCACCACAAAAAGAATTTCCATCAATATTTTGTACATATGAGCCTTTTTTCCTCTTTCCCTGTCCCAAAGGTTTAAAAACTTCTTGGAGTAGGGAAGAATTTGGCATGGGGGAGGGTGCTAGTGATAGTGATAATGAAGCAGAAGATAAGAGAAAGCATTTCTGAGAGAGAGACAGAGAAGCTGGACAAGTTCAAATGAACATGTTGAGTTTATATATACTCAAAAAAACCCCAAACTATGTAATAAATTCAGAGTTTCCTATACAATCTACCCTTTCTTTCTCTTTGTATATGGAAATATTCAAATAAGGGTGTGTGTGTGAAATTCATAATAATAACAACAATAAAATAGCTCCTCTGGCAGCTCCCTGCCAATCCCTGGTCTTAGATTGAGCTCTACCTTCATGCTGTCATTTGCCATAATTCCAACAAGATGCCATTTTGCTGCCACCATCATTTCAAGTCTCCTTTTCTGCCAATTAGAGAAGTTTCATTCCACTTCCCGATAATTGGTTCTTTCAGTCGTTGCAGTTGTGTCCAATTCTGTAGGACCCTTTCTGGAGTTTTCTTGGCAAAGATACTGGAGTAGTTTGCCATTTCCTTCTCCAGATCTTTTCATGGATGAGGAAACTGAGGCAAACAGGGTTAAATGACTTTCCCAGGGTCACAAAACTAGTAAGCAAAGAGCCATCTACAAATGGAATGGGCTGTCTTTCTTTTTTGTTTTTTATTGGTTAATTAAGAGAATTTTTCCATGGTTCCATGATTCATGTTCTTTCCCTCCCCTCCTCCCACCCCCCTCCCATAGCTGCTGTGCAATTCCACTGGGTTTTACATGTGTCCTTGATCAAGACCCATTTCCATATTACTGATATTTGCACTAGGGTGATCGTTTAGGAATAGGCTGTCTTGAGAGGTCCTGTGTAGGAGCTGGGCCAGAGAGCCAAATCTCAGATTCTGTGATTCTGATTCTGTGATATCCTCTGTTGTGTCTGGTAAGAAAAATGTGTTCTCGTAGTGTTCGCTCTCCCAGGCTCCAGGTGTGGGGTCTGGGGGTCTTTTAAGTTGAAGAGCCCAGCCTCAGGCCTCAGGTGAGCGGACCCCCTGTTTGGATTGAGCTCTACCTCCATGCCGGCAGTTGCCATCATTCCATCAAGATGCCACTTTTGCTGCGGCCAATGAGAGGACTCCTCACAGTCTTCGTTTGCCTTTTCACTCACCTCTCCTTAGGGAGGACTCCCCGGGCAGCCCCTTTGAGGTACTTCTTCACCCTTCTCTATCGAGCAGGGTGAGTCCTCCATTGGCTCAATTCCCTCCTTCTGAGCAGGAGAAAAGAGAAGCCCAAAGAGGTCACTCAGGTTAGACGTCACAAATTCACACCCAGCTCCCCAGAGCAGCGAGCTGACACCCTCATCACATCCTACCCCCTTTCAGTGGACAACACAGATTTCCAGAATTGAAGAATGGGCCTCTTCCCAATCGAGTGATGTGTGTGAAAAGAAAGAAAAACAAGCTCTTCCCAGTCCTGATCTCGAGGCTGGCCTGGGAGGTTTTGAGCACCAGCCCAACCTCCAAGCCCCATCTCCAAGCAGGAGAAAAGAATGCCCCCCATTGGCATCCTGTTCGATGCCGAGCGAGGCCTGGGCTTCGGAGCCCGCAACTTTACTTTGGGTGGGCCAAGAACAGCTGGAGCAGGCTGAAAGAGATTTCAGAGTGCTGCAGAGAAAAGAAGATGGGGAAAAAGTCCCACCATTATACTGGGCCACTAAAAAGCTCTTTCATTGCTAAGGAAAACAGTTTAAAGAATGTTGGATGTCTGCCTGGAGCTTGGGAAACTGAAGCAATGTGAGAATTATCGAGTCTCTTGTAAAGGGCTCTCTGGCCCAGGGGGCTGGGCTAACCTATTGTGATAGTCTCCATGAGACGTGGAAGGCCAAGCCGGCTGGTGGGTTTGGGGAAGAGGACTGACTTTCGAGAAGCTCTAGGTGGGTGACTAATTCAGCACAATGCCAGGCAGCAGAGAGTTAAGGGAAGCTGCCGAATATTCACCCTCTGGACTTAGAATATCAACTATGGACCAGATAACTGCTGGAAAAATGGAACCAATTTTGAGTCATCTTCATAAATAAAAAGTTAAGAAGCTTTTTTTTCTTTTGTTGTTTTCACTCTACTTTTTTTTTGAATCAGGCTTGGAAAGTAAAATTCCCTGCAAGAATTGTAAATATTGGGCCAGCTAGGTAACACAGTGGAGAAACCACCAGCTAGGAAGTATCTGAGGTCAGATTTGAAATCCTAGCTGTGTGACCCTGGGCAAGTCACTTAACCCCAATTTGCCTAGTCCTTACCACTCTCCTGCTTTGGAACCAATACATAGTATTGATTCTAAGATGGAAAGTAAGGGTTTAAAAAAAAAAGAAAAGAAACCATATGAAAAATAGAAATGACACTCAATATTGAACTTAACCCTAATTGCCTAGCTCTTGTTGCTCTTCTATCTTAGAATTGATATGAAACAGAAGGTAAGGTTTTTTTTTAACTTGTAAATATCCAAACCATTGTTTCAACCAGGTAACTTGAAATCAGAGACTCATTTTGTAGGAGTTCTTTGTACAAAAATTTTTTAATTTAGTGTAATCAAAATTATTTATTTTACATTTTGTAATTTTTTCTAACTCTTACTTGGTCTTAAAATCTTTCCTTTCCCAAAGATCTGACAAGTATACTATTCTGTGTTCACCTAATTTACTTATGGTTTCCTTCTTTATATTCAGGTCATTCACCTATTCTGAGTTTATGTTGGTGTAGGGTGTGAGATGTTGATCTAAACCTAATCTCTCCCATACTGTTTTCCAATTTTCCAAGCAGTTTTTGTCAAATAGTGGATTTGTAGGAGTTCTTTGGCTGGGAAAGCTAAAAGAAAACGATGTGCCTCAGTTTCCCCATCTGTAAAATTGGGGTTATTTGCCCCATTTATCTCACAAGGGTATTGTAAGGATCAAAGGAGAAAATGTCTACTGAACCACTTTAACAATGATAAAGTCAGTGGGTCTAGTGCCTAACATGTAGCCTTTGTTTAGTTGATTAATTGTCTCTGATTCTTTATAACCTAATTTAGGATTTTCTTGATAAAAATACTGGAATGGTTTGCCATTTCCTTCTCCAGCTCATTTTACAGATGAAGAAACTGAGGCAAATGGGGTTAAGTCATTTCCCTGGGGTCACACGGCTAATAAGTGTCTGAGGCTGGATTCAGATCCTCCTAATTCCAAAGCCACACTCTACTGCACCATCCAGCTGCCCCAGCATGTAGTAGGGCTTAGCAAAATTGTGTTAATTGACTGATAAACACAGGCAAGGTATTCTTAGAATATCCAGTAGGGCTTGGAAGTGCAGTAGTCAGTTTATCTTGAAGTCCCAGAGGGGCTGACCCTCTCCACTACAAATTTATTCTATATAACCTCAATTGGGTTCTCCTTCCTTCATCCTAATAATCCTTTTACTCTTCCCTGATTAAATATCTCTCCCAGAGTCTGGGATGGAAACACCACTATGTCCTTACTTCCCTCTCAGCAGAAGATCTCACCAAATATTTCACTGAACAAATTAAGGCTATCTAACAAATTCCAACCTTTAGTTCTACCCCTTCCTTTCTCTTCTGGGAGTGTGTCCCATAGAATGTCTTTCTGTTCCCTCCAGGAACTTGCCCCTTAGACCATGCCCTCTGTATCCCTAAGTCTCCTTCTCATAATCTCTGGGTTCTAAAGTGAAACGGAAGTAAGAGGAGAAGGGTTCTAGAATGAAAATGGCTCGAAGGAGCTGTAGGAATCATCTCATTGGATCTTCTCTTTTTACAGAGCCCAGAGAGACCCATTGATTTGCCTAAGATTGCACAGATGGTTTCATGCTCTCTTTCACACAGAAGCATCCAAAAAGGTCACAGAGTTGAGGCAGTTTTTCAAGCGGGGTCCTCCGGGCACTCATCTGAAACTCACATTTGGGTTTTTTATACTGCATTGCCATATCTTGGAAACCATCCCAAAAAGTCTGAAGCTCTGATTATTGACTCAACTTTGTTGGCAACGAAAAAAAAGCAAACCAACATTCCAGTAACAGTCCTAGTACATGGGGAGCTAAGTACTGCACGTCTGATTTGATTTCATGTTGAAAAAAATTCAAAAATGTGAAAGCTTTGCAGGGAAAGCTATGCACTGTTCTTGATTTTCATCCCAACTTCATGTATCTGTTGGGAAACACCAGCTGTTTTCTCCCTTTCTGGTCCAAATCATCTGTTGACTGGTATAAAATCAGACTGACAGGAGTTTGAATCTGCACAATTTCATAGGACAAAATGAGGGGCCCAAGAGCAAGTCTAGTTTCTCCCTACATGCCTCTTAACAAGAGCGAACATTTAGGATTGCATAGCCTTGAGTGCATTCTCTCATTTCATTCTCACAACAACTCTGAAGTTAGGAGGGAAGGTCTTTTTATCCATATTTTTCTGGTAAGAAAATCCCAGGGCTCAGAGCGGTTCAAAGATTTGCTTGGGGATCACACAACTAATAAGGGGCAGGGACAAGATGAAGACCCAAGAGCTCTGAGCCTGCGTTCAGCCTTCCTTTTTACCCCGTCACTATCAGTACAGAACCTCAGGGGCTAGTGTGAAGAAAGGGTGGCCATCTGCATGAATGAAAGGCACCAGATTATTTACTCATGCTGGGATGGTGGGAAGCCAGAGTAGTTAGAGAGGAAGAGGGGAGCCTAGCCTTCTCCTTATGGATTGCCCAGCATATTCCAGCAGAAGGAAAGGAAATGAAGCTGGCGACATTCTTTATGGAGAATCAATATGGCAGGGGTGGATCTGGATCCCTGGGTACCTCCCTCACACGGGAGGTGTCATGTAGTCTATTGGACGGGGACCTTTTTCTAGGAAAAATCAGGGAGAATGTGCTACTGTGTATACTCTCCCTTATGGTGTCTTTCCTTAAATTATAGTGGCTAGGAAATTGTGTATTTGAGGTCTAGGTATTGTTAGCACCAGAGGGAATAGGGGGATTCTGTGCCTCTAGGGACACTTGGCAGCTCAGTGGATAGAGTACCGGACCTGGATTCAGGAAGACCGGAGTTCAAATCCAGCCTCCGATACATCATGGATCTCTGCTGAGAATAACTAAGCCATTCACAGTTATTTGTCAAAAAATATTGCTGTCACTGTGTACAATGTTCTTTTGTTTCTACTCACTTCACTTTGTGTCAGTTCATATAAATCTTTCAGATTTTCCCAAAATTATCTTGCTTGTCATTTCTTACCATCACAATCATCTACCAAACTTGTTCAACCATTCCTCAATTGATGGACAACCCCTCAATTTCCAATTATTTGCTACCACAAAAAAGAGCTGTAATAAATATTTTTTTTTTTATAAATAGGTCCTTTTCTGGGCTACACTTCCTGCTTACTGGCTCTGGATCTTTCTAGCATATTCTTCTAGATAACTGAAATCTCCTTAAGGATGGGGTCAGTTATTTTTTTCTTTGCACATAAAAAAATGCACACCAATTTTTTTTTCAAGTTGAATTGAATTGGCTCTGATGAGATACTGTAATTAACAAAGTGGGGAAACAGGGGCCCTAAGCTGGTAACAAGGCTAGCAGGAGGATGGTGCTGGTTGTAAGGATGGAGTGAGCAACTTCTGTTGGGCTTGTAACTTGTTTATGAATGTACAAGGATCCAAGCCTGGGAACTGAGTGCCCAGTGAAACCTCACTGCTTGCCACTAGGCTCTTTTAAGATATCAGGTAGCCGGCCCCTCTCTGCTGAGGATATAGGCTCTTATTGGTTAATGGCAGGCTGGCAGGAAGTGGATGTAGAAGTTCCTGCCCTGAGCAATGGAGTTTGTTCCAGTTCAAACTTCTCAGAATCCCTTCCTTTTGCCTGTCCTCCTTAGCTTTGGATGGTAGGGAAATAACCACAGGATTCACTGGTTAAGGCTATGGGGTTTATTGATAACGGGGTAAGGAACAAGGCAATGGTAAGAGGGCTTGGAAATACTAAGATCTGTTGTTGAAGATTATCTGACTAAAGTGGTAGAGATCCTAGGAAGGTCTAAGCCGTCAGAGTGAAGCAGTCTCTGATTAGTAAATAAAGTTGATCTTTGGGCGAATTCTGTCGGTGATGATAATAATAATATAGTGTTGCTCTAGAAGACTGAGTCTTAAAATCCTAAGCTATTCTAGGCCTACCCACGTTCTCACTCCCACCACCCAGGGCCCAGGGGGTAAAGGGGTAAATGTGTGGTCAGGATGAAGTCAGGTCAGGAAAAGAACCCAGGCCTGGGTTTCCAGGGCTTTTTATACTCTTGGTCCACTGGCAGTTGATATCTGCCCAGTGGCTCATGCCAACTTCAATATTCCATCCAGGGCAACTGACAGGTTTGCCCTAAGCCAACATGGCAATGTTAAAATCCTATATTACAATACAGAGGGGTGAAGTATCAGGGACTAATGTGAGTAAGAAGACTTTGAATTAACAACCAGGGGGAATACAACAGAAGAAAGTCAATAGTAGATATATGGATCATTTAGCAGGAATAAGCCTAGCAAAGATTAGATAACATGAATTTGTATTATAGCCAATCAGTCTGATTTTGTGACTTTCTCCAATTATATTTGTTACTCTGGGAACAGGGATAGAGAGAGAAAAAAGTGAGGTTAACTCAGGGTTTGGCATTGACACATCCATATGGTAGAGCTCAAGGAGTGAAGGAGTCAAGGATAGTAATGATCATATGATTGAAATGGATGCCTCAGGATCCAAGCTGTGAATGGAGACAGGCAAAGAACCAGAAGAATATTGATTGACCCAGAGACTATGAAGGAGTCAAAAATCGGGAGCTCCTGATGCAAATTAAGAGAGAGTTTAGTGAGAATGAAGGAATGAGAGGGGCAGAAGGATAGGAGGTTATGGGTAGTTAGAGGAATTTTGAAGCTTGAAATTTTGGAGATATAATGATGAAATACAAGGTGTGGCCTTGGGTTTTTGACTGAAATAAAGTAGAGGAACCTAAGGAAAAGGATATTAGAGGACTATTAAGGGTAGATATTAAAGTCATTGAAGATGATAACAGAAATGGAGTGCAGAGAAGAGCTTTGAGTCAGGTGTTGAAGTTATTGGGGAAGATGAGAGAAGATCCTGGAGATAATAGAGATAAGAATGTTGAGACTATGGCCTGGAAGTCCATATCTTCATGGAATATCATGAAGGAATTCATATCATGGAATATCTCCATTCCAAATGGAGAACAAAGCATGTGCTGACCTCTTTTCCTTGATTATGAGTTGGAAAGTTTTGGGAGAAGAAGATTGGATTGGAAGGGAAATGTAACCATGGAAAAGTCATATTTCATTTAAATATATACATACACACACATACATATATATATACTTTGTTGATTTATTTTAAAATTCATTTAAAAATTTTTGAGTTCCAAATTCTCTTTCTTCCTTTATCCCCTTCCCCACCCATTGAGAAGTCAAACAATATGTCAATTATACATGTGAAGTCATGCAGCACATATTTCCATATTAGCCATGTTGCAAGAGGGAAAAGTATGCTTCAGTCTGTATTCAGAATTCATCAGTTCTTGGAAGCCATATTTCAGTTAAGGTAAAGGGGTAAGAAGCAGGCTGGTGGAGAATGTAGAGGAATTAATTCTCCAGATCACATGAGAATAGATTTTGTAATGCAGTGTGCTTTATGGAATTGGCCAAGTTTTCATTTACAAAAGAAGTTGGATCTTTTCCCCTTTGCTCCCTGTAATATGGCAGGGCAGCTAGGTGATGCAGTGGATAGCGTGCCAGACCTGGAGTCAGGAAGAGATCAAATCTAGCCTCAGACACTTCCTAGTTGTGGGGAAGTCATTTAACTCTGTTTGCCTCAGTTTCCTCATCTGCAAAATAAACCAGAGAAGGAAATGGCAAACCATTCCAGTATTTTTATCAAGAAAACCCCAAATGGGGTCATGAAGAGTCAGACATGATTGACTACAACTAAACTAAACTAAACATCAAAGTATGGCACTCAGTGTCTTTGACTTTGTATGTATTGTCCTAGCCCTAGTAGTTTCAGTAAAGAATATGATGCAAATGGTCTTGGAAATAACATTTGTGGTTGGTCAGAGAAAAACAAAGGTACCCAGGATCTTATTTGATTTTGAATCTCCATGATTTCCAGCTGCAGAAAATGAGACGTTAGCCTGTGAGTTCCTTAAGAGAAGGGACTGTTTTTTTTGCCTTCCTTTGTATCTTTGGTGCTTGGCATAGTGCCTGGCACATAGTAGGTGCTTATTGCCTGATTATCTTAATGAGTTAGCTAAGAGGAAGAACCTGATCCAAAGGGAAGGAAGCACAAGTATAACCTATTTCCTCCCTGCTTCTCTCACCTACCCAATGGCACAGCAGTCCTTTCTGGTCTACTTTTTCTACAAAACCTTTCCTGACTAATTCTATCCCACCTACCCATCTTTGGATTTTGCCAGCCCTTGAACCATTTAGGCAGCTGTTGGATGAGTTCCCTTTATTTGAACTATGCCTTTTTCTGGCACCTAAAAAAAAGACAATTTAAAATCATTTTGTGGGAACCAGCTTACGCTTGGATAGGACTACTCTGCATTCACTATATCCTTCTGCATAGTTAGACCAGAAATTCAAATGCCCCTTGAATGAATGAAGTATGTCCATGGAAAGACCAAGACCTGATTTTACTCTAAAGGTCATAGATATAAGGGAACAGACTCCCCAAAGCATTGTGACCTCCCAAAGTCCTGAGGTTAGAACTAATTGCCCATTCCTGCCAATAATAAAGGTGGCTCCTGGCTCTGCCACTAATTAGTGTCAGGTTCAAAGTCAGCTTCTGTGGACAAGTCATTCAACCTCTATGGACCTCAGGTTTTTTAACTGTAAAATGAGGGGATTGGTCTGGGTGATTTTTAAGGTTCTTTGGTAGAGTGAAAAGAATCAAGTTCAGAGAACCTGGATGCAAATCCTATCTCTGGCCCTTACTCTCTGTGTGACTTTGGGTAACTCATTTAACCTCTGTAGACCTTCATTTCCTTCCCTGTAACATGAGGAGTTTGGACTAAATGACCTCTAAGATCCCTTTTGCTTTTGAATTTGTTCCTATGAAATTGGCTCTGAAATTCCGTGTCTATGATTCATTGCCACTTTCCTATGGGTTGGACATCTGAATATCATCTGATGCTGGGAGCTCTAAGAGCACTCCATCAGGGACAAGCACATGCTACATTATCATCAGCATCATCATCAACCTCATTTTGTTGTTGTTTAGTCATTTTCAGTGGTGTCTGACTTTTTGTGACACCATTTTTTGGTGGGGGGAAGATACTAGAATGGTTTGCCATTTTCTTTTCTAGCACCTTTTACAGATGAGGAAACTGAGGCAAACAGGATTAAACAACTTGCTTAGGGTCACACAGCTAGTAAGTGTCTGAGACTGGATTTGAATTCAGATCTTCCTGACTTCAGGTCTGGCATTCTATCTAATGTGCCACCTAGCTGTCCCCACTGAGTTACCTAGTTTTCCCCATCATTTTTAAAGTTAGCCTTTATAGAGTACTTTAAGAGTTTAAATCTTGCTTCAAACACTAATTAGCTATGTGACCCTGGGTAAGGCTCAGTCTCCTCATCTGTAAAATGGGGACAAAGATAGCACCTACCACCCAGGATTGTTATGAGGATCAAATGAAATAATATTTGTAAAACACCACATATATGTTACTACAAATGCTAGCCTATTGATTGATTCAGAATAGCTTGAATGATAATACACAAATAGTGCTGATTAGTGATTAGAACATTGGGTCCGTAGTAAGAAGTTCAAATCCAGCCTCAGATACTTACTAGCTGTGTGGCCCTAGGCAAGTCGCTTTTTGCCTCAGTTTCCTCATCTGTAAAATGAACTAGAGAAGGAAATGGCAAACCACTCCAGTATCTTTGCCAAAAAAACCCTCAAATAGCATCATGAAGAATCATACATGACTGAAATGACTAAATAACGGGGGTGGGAGGGAGTGGAGGCCTGATATCGGTATTCAAGTATTTGTCACATAAGTAGAAGAGAGATGAGACTTGTACTGGTTGGCCCAAAAAGTTAGAATGAGGAACTATGGGCAGAAGATGCATAGATGCAGATTTAGGGTTGATTTCAGCAAAAAGCAGAATGCTATTGGGGAAGCAATGGTTTCCCTCTTGCTGGAGGTTTCCAGCTATGCTGTAGCTAGGATTCTTATTTTTATTGTATTATGTTAGGGGAAATTCAATTCAATAAACTTCTATTAATCACTTACATAATGTGCTAGGCACTGTGCTAAGGGCTGCAGATACAAAGAGGCAAAAGACATCCCTGACTTTAAGGAGCTTATAATCTAATGGGTGAGAATAAGCAAACAGATAGATGCAAAGCAAGCTCTATACAGGATAAATGAGAAATAATTCAAAAGGAAAACTTGGAATTAAGAGGGCTTAGGAGAGGCTTCCTGTAGAAAGTGGGACCCTAGTTGGACTAGATGGTTTCTGAGGTTTCTTCCAAATCTTGGCTTCAGTAATTTTGTGATTCTATATTCTATGGGAGAGATTTAGCCAGTCCCAAACTAGGAATTATGTGTTTTTCTTTTGTAAAAAGGCAATTATCCTATTCTGAGGACCCCACAGATAGTCTCCCCCAGAGCCTACTGATGAGGGGAGGGGAAGAGAAATAAGGAAGGGTCCTGGGAATCTCACTTTAAGAATCAATGGCATATTGTGTGAAACTTGACAAAAGCTGTGCAGAGCTTCAAGGAAGAAATAATTAAAGGAAACCTGGGAGGCGCCAAGGAATAGAAGGAAGACAAAGAAAATTTAATGACCTGGAACTATGTCCCCAAGGCATCAGGCAGACTTTCAACCAGAGAACTAAGTCATGAAACATGGCTAACATTCTCTGAACCTTATGAGTGCATATGTCAAACAGAGAAAGCCAGTAAGTCTCAAGTTCCCAGAATCTGGAGAACAACCAAAGGAAGAGGGAAAGAAAGTAGACTTTTTGTTCCTATGAAAAATAAAGAAGGGTCCAGCTAATGATCCAAGCAAGGAGAAGGGAGCTGGTGCTGGGTCTTGTTAGAGCCAGCTTAAGGACAACAGAATAGATGGCTGCTTACCTGACCCAGTTGGGGAGTGGGAGAGAAACTAGGAAGGTCTGCTCCCAATTATCTCCCCCAATGTCCTATGAAAGTTGTTTGGAAATGCCCCCGTTAGCACCTCATTACTCAATTACTCAAATGCGTCTAATTTGATTAGGAAGTGCCCACCAACAATGCCGATGAAAAACTCTCCAAGTTTGCCCAACTCCTGTGATTCTTGTCCACCACTTCCTAAAAGTTCACCACTGGGGGCCTATTCAAATTCCTAGGGGCCTTCCAGCTTTCTCCTGCCAAAGAGAAGGTGCCAGTGGGGCATTCTGGCTGTCAGAATATTGTCCCTCTTCTTGCTTCTCTGCCTCTTAGAACCCCAGCTTCCTTGAAGGCATGGGCCATTCATTGTCCCCTTCCCACTTGAGATGCTTCCTAATCTCCCCAGGAGGTTCCTGTTTGTTAGTACTTTCCTCTCATTTCCTGAAATTTACTTTATCCATATTTTACAAATACTAGTGTATGTACATTGGTATTTTCTCTTCCTTCTCTGCTCTGAATTCTGACAGCTCAGGCTTCCTTCGTTGTTCGGCCTTTGTTTTGGAAGAGGACCAATGGCTTCAGGGGGTGAATTGGATTTAAGTGAGGCCTAGTTGCACCAAGTCATCAGCTTTACTCTCTCTTCCAGAGTCTTCCAAGTACAGTGGCAAGACAAAAGTCAGGATGCCTGGTGATGGCCCATGACGCAGTGGATGACCTTGGTATCTTCTGTGTCTGACCAACATCTAAGCCGACTTCATGGCCATTCAGACAAATTATTCTGATCCTCCCATTCATCAGAGAGGAGTCTTCATATGCTGGGGTAGAAACCCCCCTAACTCATGGATGGATTTAAAGCCTATAAGGCTTCCTTTAAGTGCCAAATAAAATCCCGCCTTCTTTGGGAAGCCTTCTCTAACTCCTCTTAATTCTAGGGTTTTCCTTCTTTAAGTTATTTCTTATTTATTCTGTATAGAGCTTGCTTTCTTTATGTTTGTGTATTGTCTCCCCATTAGTCTGTAAGCTCTGTGAGAGCAGGGACTATATTTTTGCCTCTTTTTTTTATTCCTAGCCTGTAGCATAATGTAAGCACATTCTAAGTGCTTAATAAATGCTTATTGCATTGAGTTGGATCTTCCCCTAGTATTTAGTGCCAGCTCACTGAAGGCAGGACAGTCTTCAACCTGGATGCCACTCAGAACCTCCTCTGTTGGAATGCCACAGAGATCCCAGTTTTAGGCTTTGCCTGGTGTTTGTTATTATTGAGAGAATTATTGAGAAGAATTCTTTCCGTTGTCTCTTCCAAGGAATCCGAGGTGATCATGATATTATTTATTAAATTATTATTGAGAATTATTGAGAAGAATTCTTTCTGTTGTCTCTTCCAAGGAATCTGAGATGATCATGATATTATTTATTAAATCTTCATATCCGCAGCACCTAATATGGTTGTTGAATGGCATTGAATCCCTTGTTCTTGCTATGATCTAGCCCATTTTCTCATCCTACCATGCATTCATCACATGATGTCTTTTACTCTTGTTCTTCAGAGTTTCTCACCCATTATATGCTGCAGCCTGCTCCCACCCTCTATGGACCTTGCCATTGCTTTCTCTGTGATAGAAGGGAGAGGGACTAGACTCCTAATTTCGTTGGTACTGGGATTTTGCTGATGTTGAAATGCCCTCCACCAGTGAAAGCTGTCATTTTTTTTAGTCTTAAAGGGTTGCTTGGCTGAGAAGTTAAGAAACTTGCCCAGCGCCAGTCTGTATTAGAAATGGAACTTGAACACAGGACACTGCTGCCTCTCTAAAGAGGGCTCATGCTTAGAGCTGGACAGGGCTGACGATGCAATCCATCCCTTCTCAAACCTTGACCCAGCTCCCTGTCCCTCTACACCGCCCGTCCTAGAAAAATGTCCTGTCAGACAAGCTGTGGAGGCTGTCCATCCAAAGGCATGTTGAAATAAGGGCAGTCGACGCTTTGCATTCCTGCGTGAACAGGCAGCCTAAACTCTTAAGTGATTGCAGATTTCTTCCAGGCGGTTCTGCAGGGTTCTGGGCTGGATGGAATCAGCAATGTTAACAAGTACGGTCATGTAGAGGACCTCGGCGTCCTTGGGGAATCCGCCTGCCACCTGGACTCCACTCAGAACCTCCTCCCTTGGAATGCCCCAGAGCTCCCAGCTTTAGGTTTTGCCTGCTGTTTGTTATCAGAGAATTATTGAGAAGAATTATTTCCGTTGCCTCTTCCAAGGAATCTGAGATGATCTTGATATTTATAGATAGGAGCCATTTTTGTTGTAAATTCAGCCTGACACTTACTAGCTGTGTGGCTTTGGGCAAGTAACTTAACCACTGTTTGACTTAGTTTCCTTATCTGTAAAATGAGGATAATAACAGCCTCTATTTCCCAGAGTTGTTTTGAGCATCAAATGAGAACAAATAAGTCCCCCCCTGTTTTTTTTAACCCTTACCTTCTGTCTTAGAATCAGAGTCATAAGGGCTAGGCAATGTGACACAGCTAGGAAATGTCTGAGGCCAGATGTGAACATAGGACCTCCATCTCTGGACACTGAGCCACCTAGCTGTCCCCAAGGAAGTACCTTGTAAAGTACTTAGTACAGAACCTGACATATGGTAAACACTACGTATATGTTAGCTTTCAGCATCATCATCATTATTATTAAGAAAGCCTGTAAGTGCTATTTTATTTAACTCTCAAATTTTTTTGTAATAAACAAACAATAAATAAAATTATATTATTACTGGTATTATTATAATATAATCATGATATTATAAATTAAAATATAATTAATTTATAATATAATAACTATATCATAAATTAAAATATAATTAGTTGATAATATAACAATTATATTATCAACTAAAATATAGTTTATAATATAATTATATTATAATTAAAATACAATTAATTTCTATATAATATAATATAATTATTATATTATAAGCAGTTTATAATATAAATTAGAATACAATTAATTAATTAATTGTTATTAATAGGGAGTTTATTTATTTGCCCTGGGTCACACAGCTAGTTAAGTATCTGAAGCTAGATTTGAATTCATGAAGACGAGTCTTCTTGATTCCTTGCCTGGTACTCTATCCTCTGCGCTACCTATTTGCCCTGGCAAATCATTATTAATTATTATTAATAGAGAGTTTCATAGAACTACTTGATCCTCACAATAGCTATTATTATCTCCATCTTACAGATGAGGAAATTGAGGTAGACAGAAGTTAAGTGATTTCTATATCTTTCCGTTAATCATGAAATGGTAAAGATCAGGGCTCAGCACGTATGATCCCAATAAGCAAGGACGGTTTTTTGGTTTTGTCTTTGTATCTGCAATACCTAGGTCAGACCCTTGCACATAGTAGTAGGTGCTTAATAAATGTTTGTGGCATTAAAATGCACCAGATCCTTCGACTGTAAATCTAGCCTTCTTTTCTCTGAACCATTTGGCCTCTTAAATGAATATCACCC
>NC_058131.1:118321947-118333758 GCF_016433145.1 Gracilinanus agilis | reverse complement strand
CCATGGAAGGGAGGTGCTAATTTTTAATCCCTAGTTTACTTTCAAAGGAACTAAGACTTCAGTTATTGTTATTGTCTGCCTTTTTTTTCTTTCTTTGTATGCACAGTAGTTAGTGTGGTGTCTTCTGTGGTGAATTCCTGGGAGAACATGGACAGGAGTTGCACGTGGTGGGTAGACCTGGATGGGTTAAGATTAAATCCCATTGGAAGGAACTCTTAAATTAGTGAGCTATCAGATCCACTAAAATATAGTTGAAGCTTAATAAAATGCTCTTTGACTAATAAAATTACTTCTATATATTTATTTTATATATTTATATTTAAATTTCTAAATGTTATATTTATTATATATTATATTTTCTATATATTACATATGGTCTATATATTTAACAATTTTATTTTCTATACATTATATTTTCTATATATTATATATGTTCTACATATTTAGTATTTTCTATATATTATATAGTATATATGTACACATAAATTTAAAATATATACATGTATGTATACATATATTTGTATGTGGGCACATGTTCTCTCAATAGAGTAAGCTGCTTAAGAGCAAGGGCTCTTTCTTTTTTGTATCTTAAGGCCTAGCATATAGTCGGTGTTTCATAAATGCTTGCCAAAAATTGAATGACTGATAGATAAGAAAGGACCATTGTGTGAAATGTACTTTGTAAACATTAGAATACTGTAGAAATGCGAATTATTATTAATAATAATCATCAATGATGCCTCAACAACGTTGGAAGAAACTGAAGAAAGCCTCCAATACGTTGGTGGTGTCTTCTGTGGTGAATTCTTCGCAGAACATGGACAGGAGTTGCACATGGTGGGCAGACATGCATGGGTCAAAATTAAATCCCATTGGAAGGAACTCTTGAATTATGAGCTATTGGATCCACTAAAATATTTATTAAGTGCTTCCTTTGTGTTTTCCAAAATGCTTCCTGTGGGCTGAAGAGATTATAGAATTTCTACCTGAAAGGCATTTATTTGTACTCTAGTTAGGCCACTCTATACTAATAAAATAGTAGCAAGTGGTAGAAATATCTAATTAAGTCCTGAGCTTTGTGATACTGTACTGTAAGTGATATTAGAATTCAGAGGAGATAGAGATCAACAAGAGCCAGAGTTGTAAGGGAAGGTTTCATGGAGGCATTGAGACTTGTATGTAGGAACATCATAAGCAAGAAACCCAGGTCCTAGGACTGGTCCTGTGGTAGAGATGTTTGAACACATCAACATTCTAATTACCTTTTTATTGAGTAGATTAAAATAGAAAATAGGTTTCTGTAGCATAATGGCTAAAATGTGGCAAAACTAAGGGCCAAATTTAACTAAAATTTATCTTGGTGAAGCATTCATATCTCCTTCCTCACGTCTCTGCTTCCCCCTTCTCCTCCTCCTCCCCTGTAAAATGCCAGGCACCCATTTATTTCACTGGAGCATTATAATGATTAATAAAAATTGGGTCAGATGTTTTACATGAACTCCCTGGATGAGAAAAACCTACTAGGTTAAGGGATGATTATGCCTGTGGGACTGAGAGTTAGAGGGAAAAGTATGGAATGTAGGAAAAGCAGCCATTTAATTTCTAATTCATTGTGTAAGGATGGGATTTGTGCAAGGGGGATGGGCCCAAAGGAGCCAGAGAATGCAGTTGCTGACAATTGCTGATAGCTGAGACCAGAGAGGATTCTTGGAATTTCTCCTAGGAAGAAGAGGATGAGTGGTCTTCTGGTGAAGGACTGGGAGGAGAGAGGAGGAGGACATCCCAGCTTAGATCTAGTCCTGAGGGCTTCCTGAGGATCTTTCTTTTGGAAATTGAAACCCTGATTCCCTGATCAAAGCCATTCATTGCATCTCACCCATCAAGACTTCAATTATCGAATAAGCTAAGTTTGGACTCCATTTTGGGAACAATATCTTACTCTCCTTCACCCATTACCCAACCTTGCTGAGAGACCCTTTTTCAGTCAAACCTTACAATTATAGAAAAGGATAGAAACAGAAAAATAGAAATGGAAACAGAAGGAGAAGAAGTGAGGGGAAGAAGCTTAGGTGTGGGAACCATTAGGGTTCCCACCCAAGTGATGGACCCCATTGCAATAGAGAAGAGGGTACCCCCAAAATCCCTCTGCCCTTCACCCCTTTCCCCAATCCCTAATTCGCGAAAAAATTAAAAAGCCATTCAACAGGCAGATAACGTTCCAGAGTGCCTGAGAGACAATGAGGGAGAGGGGAACCACAGCTTGGTCTGGCTGCCTCCATCTTGAAGCCAGACCACCCACTGTGAAACTGACTGACCTTGGGGGAGGTTTGAGTTAACTCTGTCCTTATTCAGGATCAGATTGGGGTACCACATACCTCATCTTATAGGGAAGCCTCACCCCTGACTCCTGTGGGGTGGCATGACCATCTAGGTCACCCAGTTTTGGGGTGACACCCTCTTAAAGTCTCCCAGTGTATATTCAACCCCTGGGGAGTGCTGGAAGAGAGACTCACCACTTAGACTTTATCTCCCTTCTATAAACATGCTCTACTGGCCCTCCTTTTATTGTTACAATTGTTCTAAGAAAAGAGGTGGAGAAGCAGAGAATGGATGTGAATTTGAATGAATCTAAATTCTAGTACTTTACTCTGGGGGAAAATAATTAGAAGTCAGCTTGATTTTCAGTTCAATTCAACTAAATTCAATTTAATAAGCATTCATTAAACCTTAAGATATTTGTAAAGCATTGTACTGGAGAGTAGAGTTACAAAGGTTAAAAAAATCTAAACAGTTCCTGCCCTTACATTTCTCTTGAAGTATGTGACATATACACAAAGAAATATAAGCACCTGGAACAAGTACCTAAATATGCAGTATAAAGACCATGCAAATTTTACTTGTGAGGTAGAGAATAACTAGTTCCATCCTGCTAGTTTTAAACCAAAGGTAGCCAGTCAAAGGAAACTACTTCCCCTCATCTGGGAATGCTCAAAAGGCTTCCTGAGGGCATCTCCAAGTTAGAAGAACTAGGCACCTCTCTTGATCTCCAGGCTATACAAAGACCTATATCCCTTTCTGAGGCAAATTCCTGAAAAAGCTGTCTAAACTCCTAGTTTCCTCTTTGTTTAGCCTCATTCTCTATCTATTGTGCCACCTAGCTCTACCTCCCCTGCTGCCATCCCTTTTTGCTTTTCCATCACTCCATTTCCTGTCTGTTCCTTTGCTGCTGGCCATGCCTAAAATGCACTCCCTTCCTCACCCCTGACTCAGAATCACTGGTTTCCTTCAAAACTCAACTCTCACCCACCTCCTTCCTACAAGAGAACTTTCCTGATCTCCCTAATGCTAAGTGCCTTCCCCTTTCTCTCCCACAAATCACCTTGTGTTTCCTTACTGTCTAGCCTGTTTTTGCTTCTATGTGTACCCACGCTTCTCTCAAGTAGAATATAAGCTCTTCGAGAACAAGGACTTTAGTTTTTGTCTTTCTATCACTAGCTTGATATATAATAGATGCTTAATAATAAATGTTTATTGATTGATTGGTAGATTGAATTTTTGATGCCTTTGCAATATTAAAACCATACCATTTTGGTGCTGGAAAAGACCGTTCCCATCATCTGAATGATGTCAAACTCAAATAGAAACAAAGGCCACTAATCTGTACATAATCCAGGTTCAAGTTGTATAGAATCAAAATTATTTTTTAAAGTTCTGGTGTATCTGACACATAAGGGTTGCATATTAACTTAGTTATTTTTTTTAACCCTTATCTTCTGTCTTAGAATTAATACTAAGTATTGGTTCCAAGTAAGGCAGAAGAGCATTTAGGGCTAGGCAATTGGGTTTAAGTAACTTGCCCAGGGTCCTATAACTACAGAGTGTTTGAAGCCAGATTTCAACCCAGACCCTCTCAACTCCGGACCTAACATTCTATCTGCTGTGCTAACTACCTCTTTGACTTAGTTTTAAAATGTGATATTTGGAAATTGTGTTATTATCCTATTTTTATTTTATTAAATATTTTCCAATTATATTTTAATCTGGTATGGGCTGGGTATTTGAGCCCTCTGATCTGGACCAATTCCTTGAATTGAAGGTAAAAGACCTCCTCACAGGAAGTTCTTGCCACTTTTAAAAACCATTCCTTTCATCACTTCCTGTGCCTTTCTTTCATTTTATGTGGACCAATTACAGCTAAAGCTTTGCCCAGGGGGAAGTCAGTCAATTCTTATTCGTCACTCACTTTCACACACATGGGTCACAGACCTCCCCATACTTAAGGATAAGTGGGGTATATACACACTTTTGGTGATTAAATCTAAAATGGGCAGGGAAGAGTTAATCCCATCTTCACATCATCAATTGGGGAATGGCTAAACAAGTTGTGCTATGTGATTATAATGAAATACTACTGTTCTATAAGGAATCATGAACAGGAGGATTTTAGAAAATCTTGGAAAGTCTTACATGAACTGATGCAAAGGGTAGTGAGCAGAGCCAGGGATCATTGTATATAGTAAAAGCAATATTGTATCATCCATATGATCAACCATAAATGACATAGCTATTCTCAGCAACACAATGATCCAAGACTTATGACTGAAGGACTTATGACAAAAGGTGCTGTCTACTTCCAGAGAAAGAACTGATCGAATCTGGATATAGATTGAAGCACACTGATTTTTATTTTATTTTCTTTGTGGACTATAAAAAAATATTTTGAAATAGTTTTTTTAGGGAAACGACCAATATGAAAATGTTTTATATGATACCACATGCATACCCTATATCAAATTGCTGACCATCTCAGAGAGGGGAAAGGGAAAACAGGAAGAGAGAGAATTTGGAACTCAACATTTTAGAAAACTAATGTTAAAAATTGGTTTTATACGTATTCTGGGAAAAAATAAAATACCGAAAGGCCTGTAATTGGAATAAAATGAAATAATATTAAAAAAGAATAAATATGAACTTGAAAGAAAGGTAGAAAGGAAGGAAAGAAGGAAGGAAAGGAAGAAGGGGGAAGGGAAGGAGGGAAATGTCATGGAGAGGAAACAAAAAGTAAAAATAAAAACAAACCAATGAATGGGAATTTAGTAAAATTCTTGGTTCTACTAAAAACAGTCTTATATTCCTGGCTCAGAAAAGTTTTGACAGTAGAAAAAGGAATTTACTCTTGATACAAACTTTTAGGGGACTGAATTGGGCCATCATTCTGGCCCAGGAAGTGGAGAACAAAGAGCTGTGGTTATTATAGAGCTTCAGGCCACGTGAAATAAATTGTAACTAGACAGGCTGAGAAAAGATTGTTTTTTCCTCCAAAATGAAGAATGTGCCAAACCCAGGGAGGGTGAAGGAGAAGGAGAGGGAAGGAGGTTGTTTAGGGAAGGAATGGAAAGTAGAGAAACTGGACTCAGAGAGAGAAATGTCTGAAAGAAGAACTGGCAGCCATACAGAATAAAAATTATTTTTGAAAGTTCTACTGAATCTGGAAGAAAAGCTTTCTCTTAGTGGAAGCAGCCAATTGTATGACAAAGGCTGGTCTGGAGAGAGTCCAGGGACCTCCTGCTCCATTACTAACTAGCTATTAACTCAAGGCAGATGGATTGCTTCAAATCTTCGAGACTCAATGTGCTCATCTATCAAATGGGTACAGGGAGCTATACTTCAGGGTTGTAAGGTTTCGTGTAATGAGGTACTCACCAGTGTTTAATTGTCCTAGTTAGTCCTGGTGTCGGGGCACAAGCCTGCTGGGAAAGCTGAGGCTCATTTCAATTCAGGAGTTCTGAACTGCAGTAAAATGAAAGCCAAATGGATGTCTGCACTGGATTGGGGCCAACATGGTGAGCGTGCAGGAGCAGAAGGCCACAAGGCTGTGAAAGAAGGGATTAACGGGTTGAGGTTGGAAAAATAGGACCATTTGTAGCTTCTCAGCTGATCACTATTGGGATCAGGCTTGGGAATGATCATTGTACTTCCCAGCCTGGGCCTCATAGGGGGACCCAAGGCTGAAGATAAACAAGCAACAGTAACAAAAACCAATGTCAGGGCTTCCCAAAGGCCCAAGTAGATAAACATTAGGGAGCCCCTGGTTATAGAAGGATAGAAAACACCTGACAAGAGTAAAATTTCTTTACCAAGGCAGCTTTATGTCATGTAAGTGGGCACGTAACAGTGATGGCGGTGGGGTCTGGGTGCTAATGGTGATGGCCATAGGAAATGGGCTGCAGTAGAATTGGGGAAAGACTGAATTGTGGTAAATTGAGGAGGATTAAATTGATGCTTCCTTTTGTTTCAATCCTCCTTGCTTAAATACTTCCAAAATGTTGGCCATCTCCGACTGAGAGCCTGCTGAGGAACAGAGACGAGGCCAGACACCAATGGTTCACCCCACTCTCAGAGCTCTTCCTGTCACCCGGGATATTGCAAAGAACCTTTGTCTTAGGTTTGGGAGAGAACGTGAATTCCACTGTGGAGGAAAGGAAGAAACTATGGAAAACAAGAATCTAAGGCAGTTCCTGACTGTTCACATAGACTTTTTTTTTTTTTAAACCCTTACCTTCCATCTTAGAATCACTACTGTGTAAGGGGTAGGCAAAGGGGGTGAAGTGACTTGCCCAGGGTCACACAGCTGGGAAGTGTCTGAGGCCAGATTTGAACCCAGGACCTCCCAACTCTAGACCTGGCTCTCAATCCACTGAGCCACCCACCCAGCTGCCTCCCAAATAGACTTTCTAAAAGTCCTTGAGTTTATGGAGTCCAACCTTTACCTAAGTAATTAGAATTTTGGAATAACAGTGAAATCTTGTCAACTCTAGGAGGAGGAAGGAAAGAGAGGGGGACAATATGAATCATGTAACCATGGGGAAAAATTAAAAAAAAAGAATTTTGAGATAAGTGTGACCTAAGACATTAGATTTCACCCTAAAATTTTACATAGATGAAATAAAGGACTCAAGGGATAGAGAGCTGGATCCGGAGTCAGGATGACCTGAGTTTAAATACAGTTTCAGATACTCATTAGTGATGGGACCTCTGTTTTTGTCTTAATCCACCGAAGAAGGAAATGGCAAGCCATTCCAGTATTCTTGCCGAGAAAAACCTGTATGGGGACAAAAAGAATTAGACACGACTGAACAACAGTGTTGACAACAGAAAACTGAGGGCTGGCTATACTTTGCTTGAGATGACGGTATTGGAAATGAAAATAGAAAACACAAAAAGTCTGGATGTTGAGACAGATAGAACCTCAAACTCCAATAAAACTTTAAAACTGAACTTGTAGGCTCAGCTAGGTGGCTCAGTGGATGGAAAGTCAAACCTGGAGGTCCTGGGTTCAAATCTGACCTAGCTGTGTGATCCTGGGCAAATCGCTTAACCTCAGTTGCTTAGCTCTTACCTCTCTCTTCTGCTTTGGAACCCATACTTAGTGGCGATTCTAAGACAGCAGGTAAGGGTTAAGAAAAAAAGCAAAACTACCCAAACTTGTTTGTGTGTGATTGAGTTCTTCCTTTTCTTCCCTCATTAAACCCCTCCCATTCTCTGAATTTTCACTCCTCTTTCTACTTCCTGATTTGATAGTTTTGGTCAATAAACACTAGGGGTAGAAAGACCAGAGAACACTTCCTTAGATAATTCTAAGAATAACGTAGGATGTTTATTCCAGGATTAATTTGGGAAGTTTGTTCCTCCTCGGTCCCCAGTCTAGTTTTAAAAATCAGTTTAATTTATATAAAGATCCAATGAGTTTTAAGTTAAGTAGCCAAAATTGTTTTTAAAGTTATTGGTCATTTTCCCTTTTTAAAAATAAATCTGTGTATTTATTTTGACACAACAGCTGTATCCAAACAAAGAGCTTTACAAAAAAAAAAAAAAAAAACTCTCCAAAAGTGTTTTTTTTTATAAGGTCAAAAGAGTGAGAGCTCAAAAGGACCTTACAAGTCAATCCTCCCAGTTTATAGATGTAGAAACTGAGACACAGAAATATTAAGGAACTACTTGTCCAGGGTCACATCACCGACGAGTTCTTGAGATGGGATTTGAACCCAGGTTTTCCTGACTCAAAGTACAATATACTATCCACTGTTCCATTCTGCCCCTTGACGAGTTCTTAAGAGAAATAAGGGATTTTTGCCCTTTTGACATCTATTTTGCACCTATTATACCAACTTCCTTGGCATGGCTCTGGTAATGACTCTTGAGGTATAGCAGAATGGGCTGTTCCATTCATGGAGCATGTTCTACATGGATGGATGGACGGGTGGATGGATGGATGGATGGATGTCTTATGTTCGCATTCAGACAGTAAACTCTTCCAAGGCAGAAGTTCCTTTCGTATGGCTTTGTGTGACCCCCAGGGGACACTGGACCCTGCTGCCAGGTCCTATTCTGCAGCCAAGATTTAAATACTGATAATTTAACCCTCATCCCTTGCCCAGATGGGTACCCCCAATTCCACTCTCAACAAGAGAAGGGGGTATTGGTGCTAACTATGAAATCTCTGTTTGACAAAGAGCTGGCTACTTCTCACCCCTTTGTTCTGTCTCTTTTGTGGACATTAAAGAGGGCAGAGAAGAATAAATGAATACAGATTGGAGAGAGAGGACTTTTCCTAAGGGGCATGGGTGACCTGGTCTCTCAGTCCTGTCCAAGTAGTGGGAGAGGAAGAATACACTGACTCTCCTTGGCGAGGGGCCATTTCCCCAAGTCTTTTTCCATAGACTGGCTCTATTCAGACCATTTTTTTGACTGGCCCACCTTTGGCTCTTTCTCTTATGACCCTGACCTTGAAGCTTTGTGTGTAGAGTCTACAGGCTCACTCGCCACCCAAGTGTCTTACATCTGTAATTGTTTAGTAGAGTAAATGGGTCAGACTTTTTATTACCCCATTTGAGGTTTTCTTTGCAAAGACACTGGAGTAGTTTGTCATTTTCTTCTTTAGCTCATTTTACAGATAAGGAAAGTGAGGCAAACAGAGATAAGTGACTTGCCCAGGGTCATGTAGCTAGTCAGTATCTAAGGTTGGATTTGCACTCATGAAGATGTCTTCTTGACTCCAAGGCTGACACTCTATCCACTGCCTCATGCACAGTAGGTATACAATATATAATATTTGCATTTAGAGTACTAAAGATGAAAGATGCTTCTTGTCTCTTGACTGAGAAGTGAAGGGGAAGAAGAGGAGAAGAAAATGAGGAAGGGAAGGGAGACATTTTTTGGACATGACTAATGCAAAAATTTACTTTGCTCGGCTATTGATATTTTCTATGAGAGTTTTCTTTTTTCTCTTTTATTCAATTGAGAAGTAGAATGAGAGAGAAAATAAATGCTTGTTAATTGGAATAAATTGAATCCCCCCACCCACCCCATATGGATTACCGGTTATAGAAAAGTCATCAATCTCATTTTTTTTTTTAGCTATAGAAGGTAGTTAGCAGTGGCTCTAAGTTACAGAGGTGTAGATATGTGCTCAGTGTAAAGAAAACAACTTGACAGTTAGACCTATTCAAAAGTGGGGCAGGATGCCTTTGGAGGAAGCAGATGCTCCCTAATGGGAAGATTTTCAAGTAGAGGCCACTCATTGGCAGGATGGTGGTGGGGATTCCCAGTCAGGTACAGACTGGTGTACTTACTGAGAACCTTTGCAGAGGGGAGAAAGAATATACAGAGCATTTTGTCTGTCCCAATCTTAATTCTTATCTTTGCAACTATGAGCTAAACTCAGTAAAATATGTTGGTCTCAGAGGCCAAAAGAGCAAGAGGACAAACAGAAGACCAGCTGGATTGTTTTCGGTCTCAGGGTTTCATTCCAAAATTACAAGTTTTTTTTTTGTCAGTCACTCAGGGAAAGAAATCTGGGTTTCGTAACTCTGAATTGAAGAGAGATCATACAGATAGCCCGCCTGCTCAGAAAGCTTTGAGGATAAAAATCGATGGAGAGTTTGGTGGCCAAGGTTAGTCCCTTGGGAGTGGACCTGGAGAAAAGATCAGAAAAGGGAATGTTAGCTAGTTTGAGGAAGGATATTGGCATGCACTAAATGTGTCTCAAAGGCTAGGGTTAATATCTGACTTCCCTAATTAGAATTTTATCTCAAGTTGAATGAGATAAAAAATCTTCAGTACAGGAATTAACATGAAGAGAAATGAGATATGCTCTTTGGAAAGTATTTCTGGATCTTTGTAATGTATTTAACCACCTCTTGATGATTGAAGGGGTTGGTTAGGGGTGGTAGAGAGCAGCTAGGTGGCTCAGTGGATAAAGTACCAAGCCTGGAGTCAGGAAGACTCATCTTCTTGAGTTCAGATTTGGTGTCATGAAGAGTTGAACTCAGCTTAAAAGACTGAATGTCCATTTGGGGGTAGGGGTAGCTCAGGGTAAGGAATTTGGATTTGGTCTTCAAAACAAGGTGATTGAATAGAACCACAGATATCAAGAACTGGGATGGACCAGAGTGATTAGCTAATCACAGAACCACTGTACATAGAATTCCAATATCAAAAGGGATCTTAGCAGTCATCTAAGCCCATCCAAATTTTTAAAAGAAACTCTTCTACAATTTATTGACCCCGTAGTTGTCCATCCTTTGCTTGAAGACCTCTTGTGATGGGAAACCCACCAACTTCTGAAATAGCCCATTTTACTTTCCGATCACTAATTATTAGAAAGTATTTCTCTATAGTAAGCCTAAATTTGCCTCTTGGCAAATCTTCTACTTGTTGTTCTTAGCTCTGTACTCTGGAGACAAATAGAAGAAATTGAATTCCTCTTCTTATGTTAGCATGTCAAATATTTAGGGACAGCTATGTCTCTCCTGTCCTCTCCAGTCCTTTCAGCCAATTTTCATATGGCGTAATGTCAGAGCCCTTCCCCATCCTAGTTGCCTTCTTCCAGATGTTCCCTTCTCAAATGTGGCACATAGCATTGGACATAATACTACAGGTGTAGTTGGATCATGGCAGGACATAATAGGACATTATCTCCTTATTCTTGGAAATATTATCTCTCAATGGAGCCCAAGATTAAATTAGCTTTTTTTGGTCATCTTATCTCACTACGAACATATTGAGTTCATAGTCTACCAAAATTCCTGTATTTTTCTTAAAAGAGAAACTGTTTTGAAACCATATCCTATCCTCATCTTGTATTTAAGAAGTTTCATGAACCCCAAAGTAAGATTTTTCTTTTATCTCTAAATTCTGGGCACCTATGTGGTACAGTGGATAGAATGCCCAGCCTGAAGTCAGAAAGACTCATCTTTCTAAGTTCAAATCTAGCCTTAGACACTTACTAGCTATCCTGTCCCCACGCAAGTCACTTAGTCCTATTAGCCTCAGTTTCCTCATGTATAAAATAAGCAAGAGAAGGAAATGGTAATCCTCTCCAGGATCTCTGCCAAGAAAATCCTGAAAAGGATCACAGAGAATCAGACATAATTGAAATGACTAAACAACAACTATTAAATTCTATCTTATTAAATTTGTCCAGTTTTCTATCCTACATTAGCTATTTCTCCTAACTTTTGCAATATATCCATTTGGTAATGAAAATTATCACTTATGACCTTATTTTTATATTAAAAAAAATCCTTTACCTTTTTAAAAAAACAACAACACTTACTTTGGTCTTAGAATCAATATTGTGTATTAGTTCTAAGTCAGAAGAGTGATAAGGGCAAGGCAATGGGGGTTAAGTTACTTGACCAGGGTCATACAGCTGGGGCCAGATTTGAACAGAGGTCCTCTTGATTCTCCTCTCTCCCCTCCCCTCCCCTCCCCTCCCCTCCCCTCCCCTCCCATCTCCTCTCCTCTCCT
>NC_058131.1:118288545-118317159 GCF_016433145.1 Gracilinanus agilis | reverse complement strand
TATATATATATATATATATATATATATATAAAATATAATCCTATAAAGAGAGAATCCTATATATCAAACCTTTATAACTCTCTCTATAAAACCCTCTATAGAGAGGATATAGAAATCCCACATAACCCTAATGAATCTACAAGTAAACTGGCATCATTGAAGTGGTAGAAAGTGCTCAAGATTTGAAGCCAGAAGACCCCAGTTCAAATCCTATGTCTGCCATTTACTGCACGACCCTGGACAAGTTATTTGACTTTTCCAGGACTTAGTTTTCATATTTGTAAAATGAAGTCTCTCTCCAGATCTGTGAACCTTTGACTCTGGGATATGCCGGTCACATTCCTAGCTTTCATCATGCTTACTTCTACTTAGAATAACCTTCCCATTCTTCTCTACTAATGAAAGAGCACTGAATTTGGAGTCAGAAGCCCCTGGGCTCAGATCCAGACTCTATTATTTACTGCTTGTATAAACTTGGACGAATGACTTAACTTCTCTCAATTTTCTCATCTGTAAAACAAGAAATATATACAATATACTCCGCCCACATGTAATTCAACAAATGTGGGTAGGGCGAGATGAGAATAGGAGATGGAGAGGATTCCATTTCAACTGGAATTTATTTATTTGTAGCTGGAATTTAAAGTATATTAAAGAGAGTATTGTGAGACAAGATTGGAGACATAGACAGATTGTGGAGGATCTTGAATGCCAAGATCAAGAATGTATATAATTCATTCAATAGGTAATAGAGGATTCCCTAAAATTTTTTCACTACAAATATGGTATAATCAGAATGGAAGGGTCTTTTGGTGGTGATGGTAGAATACACTTATCTATCTGTTATATACATTTATATATAATAGGTAATATATTTATGTTTAATATATTTAAGTTCACATTTATATATTTAAGATAATATGTTCAAGTTTAAAAACATTGTTTGAGGTAACGCTGGATGGACATGTCCAACAGATAGTTGGAGGGCCAATCCTGCCCCTGGGTTCCTTAAAGACTTTGAATTTGGTAGCTGGACAAAGACAGATGGAATCTAAATGGTTAACCCAGCATCCCTTCCCTCATTCCATCCATTCTGAATTGGATATGGAGTAATGAGCAGAGCTCAGAGAGACTTCCTTTGTTCTGGCATCTTAGAAGTAGCTGCTCCATCTTCCAGAAATGCAGGCCCATTTCCACTTAGCATTAATAGAGTATATTTAAGTACTTTAAAATATTTCATTTGATCCTCACAACAACCCCGAGAGGTAGGTTGAATTATTATCCCCATTTTACTGATAAGGAAAATGAGGCAGACAGAGATAATTCAGTAACTTGTTTAAGGGCAAACAATGTCTGAGACCAGATTTGAACTCAGGACTTTCTGGTTCCAGGTCCAGTTATTGATCCATTGCACCACCAATCTATTCTACTGCTGAAAGTGAGCTTGGACTTGATTTATTGATGCTACAGACATAGAATAGTTCCCAAAATTTGATATTCTTTTTTCTATCTCTATGCCTTTGTATACTAGAATGTATATATTTTTTCTTTTTCTCTTTTCTTCTCTCCCATTTCTTTGAATCCTTAGCTTTCATTCAAGGCTCAGTTTATGCACCATCTTGTTGGGGAAACCTTTCCTGACTCTTAAGTTCTTAGAGTTCCTTCCTTCCTCTAATAATCAGGTAAACACATATATTCACATATATTACGAGTTGTATTCCTTCTCATCCTCTGCCTGGACCCAGCGGACTTTAGATTCCTGGAGATCAGTGATTATTTTTCATTTTGTTCTCTCCTTTGTGCTGAGTTCCTAGAGCACATAGGATAGGGATAGGGATTTAACCTGTGACTTCATTGATTTAGGGAACTCCTAGGTGAGGAAACTCTCTTGACCAAAACAAATCATGGGATCATAGTGGCCATCAAAAGTGCAACTCCCTCATTTTATAAGTGAAGCAACGGACACTGAGAATTTCAGTGAGCTGACCAGGATCCTACTTTGCCATTTATTGTCTTTTTTCTTTTTTTTTAGAATTGATACTAAAAATGAGTCCTATGGCAGAACAACAGTAAGGGCTAGACAATGTGGATTAAGTGACTTGCCCAGGGTCACACAGCTAGGAAGTGTCTGAGGTCAGATTTGAATGCAGGACCTTCTTTCTCCAAACCTAGCTTTCAATCCACTGAGCCACCTAGCTGCTCTTGTCATTTATAGTCTTATAGAGTTGATCCTTGAATAAGATACTCCATCTCCTGACTTCAAGAACTTTTACTGGTTGTTGGCTCCATGCTATGCCCAGAATTCTCTCCTTCCTTGTCTCTGCCTCCTGGCTTTCCTGGTTTTCTCCAAGTCTCATCTAAAATCTTACTTTTCGTAAAAAGTCCTTCCTGGTCCCCTTTAATGCTAATGCCTTCTTTCTGCAATTATCTCCAATTTATAGTATAGACATATTATTTGCTCATCAATTTTTGCTTGCTGTTACCCCCACCCTATTAGATTGTGAGCCCTTTAACGATAGGGATTGTATTTATTGTCCTCTGTATCCCCAGCACTTAGCATAGTGCCTGGCACATAGTAGGAGCTTAAGAAATGCTTGCTGAATTGGCTTGCCTAGACCACTGATGGCTTAAGCCATTTGCTCAGGCTCACACTGTCAATCAGTGAAAAAGCATTTAAGTACTTATTTTGTGCCAGGCATGTGGCAAGAGCTCAGAATAAGGATGAGGCAGGAAAGGCAAATGACACAATCTCTGCTCTCTGAGATCACAGTTGAATGGGGAAGATGACAAGTAAATAACTCTGCACACACACAAGATGCGTAGAGAGTGGTCGTGTCCAGTCGTGTCCCCATTGGGAGTTTTCTTGGCAGAGATACTCAAATGCTTTGCTGTTTCTTCTCCAGTTCATTTTACAGACAAAGAAACTGAGGCAAACAGGATTCAGGGTTTTGTTCAGGATCTCATAGTTAGTGTCTGAAGCTGGATTTGAACTCAGGTCTTCCTGACTGGAGGCCATTTCACCTCTTGGATAATCTCAGGAGGAAGACACTAGTGATGCAGTGGGGCTGGGGAAAGTCTGCAGTGTGGGAGGTTTGAGCTGAATTTTGAAGGAGGTATAAGTCGGAGGTAGGGCTCAAATATGGCGGTCTTCTTGGTCCAGTGACTTATCTACCCACAACAGATGCTTAGCACAAGCTTGTGGGATTGGGCTGAAGTTCTTCACATAGGGAAGTTTCTTAAGGGAATTCATAGAAGTCATCAAATGTGGAGGGTGAAATTCTGGCCAGAGACACGAGTAATTGAGCCCCAGAGATGTTCTCTGCTCTCTGAAGTTCTTTTCCAGTCCCAAGCTTCTAGGGCCATTCCCCTACGGGGCGTGCAGGAGCCCTGACTGGGGCCGTGCTGCACACAGCAGAAGAGGCAGAGGCATTTTGTGTCCACCCGATGGAGCGAGCCGAAGGACCCAGGCTTGGATCCACGGGTCAAAGGAGCAGAGCTGTTTCCCCTCTAGGCTCCAATCACCAGTCCTGGATAATGCAGCTCCCAGTTTCCAGTAAGACTTTCACACAGACCTCATTCAACCCATTGTGCTTCCTTTTCTATTGCAATGGGGCACAATGGTGAGGCTTGTTCTCCTGCTGGCTTGCATGAGAGCTCCGATTGGTGTCAGGGCTCACTGGCCATGTTTGGTAATGGAAGCCTGTGAAGCCAAGAAGTGGGCAGAACTCCGGACAAGCGCTGACCCTAAGGGGGAGCCCGTTGGCTTATCGTCCGAAAGAGATTGAAAGGAAACACTGCCACCATGTGGGAGAGAGAAGCAGAGAAGCTCTTGGCCTTAGAGTCAAGTCAACCAGCATTATTAAATGCTTACTATATGCCAGGCATTGTGTTAAGAGCTGGGGATACAAAGAGAAGCAAAGACTTGTCCCTGGTCTCAAGGAGCTTACATTCTAGTGGGAGAGACAGCTTAAAAATAACTAGGTCTGTACAAAATATACACGGAGTAAAATAAATGGGATGTAATTTCAGTGGTGATGGTGGTGGCAGGGAGGAGAGATGGGGAGAAGGATGGGGAGGTACCACCAGGAAAGGTCTCTTGTAGAACATGGCAGTGAACTGAGACTTGAAAGCTGCCAGAAAAACAAGGAGATAGAAGTGAAGAAGGAGAACATCTCAGGTCTGGAAGACAGCACAGAGATCCTGGGAAAGGATGCTTCCTCTAGGGTTTTTAATATTTCATGAGCACCAGAGTAGCTCTGGAGCTGACTGCTATCTCTTCATCTTCCTACATGACTGGCCGGCTTTCTTTTCCAGTGAAAAGTAAACTGGATGACGCTGTGCACAAATCATCATAAGTAAGATACTCTGGTCCATTTACACTCATTATGCACTTTTCCATCTCCCTTTGGATCATCTGCAATGAGAATTCTTTTGAAACTGTGATGTGCCATGTTTCACAACCATAGAGCTTCTCTTGGAGACTATTAGTTTTTAAAAAGATGGACTGTTGTCCCTAGGAATTGCTTCTGAGCTATGAAAATCCTTTATAATTTCTCACAGTACAACCCAGACTTATCTCCTTCTCTTCTTTAATTCTGGTCCCATTTCACTGACCTTCTGGAGTGCCTGTCTAAGATCAACTTATTGAAAGACTAATATAATGGGGTTTTCATTCAGTTTCATGCTGGAACCTGAAGCAATTCTTCATGTGTGTTTGTTTTTTTCCATGTGGTTGACAATAAAGATCTCTTTTGAATGGTTGTCATCTTACTGGAGGACCCTCCAGAGCTGAATGAAGGAAACACAGTCAGCTTTAAATCAGAGCATCGAGACAGCATCACCATCTAGAGGGAACACTTTATCCATTCGAACTTTGCCCAAAACATCCTCCGTGGCATCAGTGAATGTCTTTGATGGGCATATGTCTTCTTGTTTGCTACCTCTATTCATATACATAATCTCCTCTTCTTTTGTCCTACTGCCTCTATGAGAATTTATCTTGCTTCTAACTAATCTTTCTCTTCATCTGTCCTGCTTCTTCCCCCTACTTTCTTTTAACCCCTTTTCCTCCAGTTTCCCCATTAGGTGAAATGCATTTCCATACCTAACTGTGTGTGTATATTCTTTCTTCATTTCATTAGTTAAGAGTGAGGTTTAAGTGTTATATGCCTCCCTCTATCCTCTCCATTTCTTCCTCCTTAGAGTATAATCTTCCACTTGTGTGCCCTATGTTTGTGAGACAATTTTCCTCATGCTTCCTTTCTCTTCTCTTCCTGCCTCACACTTTCTATTCTTTTTCTTTAAGATCAAACATAATAGAACCATTCCAAGGCCCTCACTATGACAACTGAGGATGATAGAATTCTGAGGGGCTACATGTATCACCTCCCCATGTAAGAATAAAGTTGACTTGTTTAGTCTGTTATGATTGTTCGCTCTTATCTATTATTTTTTTATGCTTCTCTTGGCTCCTCTGCTTTTATGGCATATTTTTTACTCAGTTCTGGTCTTTTCATTAAGAATTCTGGAAAATCTTCTAATTCATTTCCCCCCTGTAGAATTATACTCAATTTTGCTGGATAAGTTATCTTGGTCGTAAGCCTAGATTTCTTGCTTTCCGGAATGCAATATTCTAAGCTCTCTGCTCTTTTATAGTAATGACTGTTAAACCTTATGTGAAACTGACTATGGCTCTTTACTACTTGGATTTTTTCTTTTTTGGCTGCTTACACTATTTTTCTTTAACTTATAAACTCTGGATTTTGGCTTTAATAAATCCAGGGAGTCTTTCTTTCTTTCTTTCTTTCTTTCTTTCTTTCTTTCTTTCTTTCTTTCTTTCTTTCTTTCTTTCTCTTATTCTAAGCCATTAATTTTCTTTTCAAAATTGTCTTCCATAACTCTCATTTCTTTTCCATTTTCCCCACTATCATTCTCATTTGGTATTTTTAAAATTAGTTAGAAAACAAACAAACTCTCATTTTAATTCTTCCTGGAATTCTGGTTGGATTTTTGTCCAAACTTCTTTTTTCTTTTTTGAGGCTTTGTAGGTTTTTCTTTAACCCTTACTTTCCATCTTAGAACCAACATTGGTTATAAGGCAGAAGAGTGGCAAGGACTAGGCAATGAGGGTTAAGGGTTAAGCTAAGGCGATGAGTCACACAGCTAGGAAGTATTTTAGGTCAAATCTGAACCCAGGACCTATTATCTCAAGATGGCACCTATTACTGAGCCTTGTGTTAGTTCAGGATCCCTTGGGATCTCTTCTTGCCCAGGTGCTTTCTGTCAATGTGTCCATTTTTGGCTTTGAGTTACTTCTGGCCAGATCCCAACCCAGGTGTCCATTGATCTTTCTCTTTGTCTCCCTAAGCTACCCTGGGCTGGAAAAATGACTCATTGTGACTTTTTCTTGTCTTCCCAAACAGAATTTCGTCTGGCATGTTTTCTAGATTTTTGTGGAGGAGGTTTGATGGAAGAGAGAGGCTGTATTTCTTCATCCTACTCAGCCATTTTGACTCCTAGATCTAAATTCATATTTACAATCAGATCATTGTTGAATGAAGTTAGCTTTGTAATTAGTTCTATCGAGGAATCTTCTATCATCTTATCATATTCATAGGATGCTTTAGTCAAATTTTTCTTTTTGTAAAAAACAAAGCAACAAGGTCTTATATACATTTATTAGTCAAGCTGTGATTAAGAAAATGTGGTTTCAGTGGAATTGCACATTGGCTATGGGAGGGGGGAGAGAGGAGGGGAGGAAAGAATATGAATTACATAACCATGGAAATTTTCATAATTAATCAATAAAATAAAAATAAATTAAAAAAAGAAAATATGGTTTGCTATAGAAAATAATTAACGAAATATTTCCATATTTTCATTAAGAATGCCATCTCTCTCTCTCTCTATATATATATGTACATATATATATATGTATGTATATATATGCCATTCTCATCAATATTTTCTAGAAACAGGAAAGTAGACATTTGGGTTATTCACTCATATCCAACTCTTTGTGACTGTGTGTACTGTATTGTCCTTGAGGTTTTCTTGGAAAAGATATTGGGGTAGTTTGATATATCTTTCTGCAAAATATTAAGGCAGAGAGGTTAGGTGACTTGTCCAAGATCACGCAATTAGTTAAGTGTCTGGGTTCAGATCTGAACTCAAGTCTTCCTGACTCCAGGCCCAATGGTCTATCCATTGAAACATCTAGTTGCTCCTAGGAAATGATATATTTGTTATTGATCAGACATTTTTATTCATACCCTATTTTTTTTTTGTGATCTCATTTGGGGTTTTCTTGGCAAAGATACTGGAGTAGTTTGCCATTTCCTTTTCCAACTCATCTTACAGATGAGGAAACTGAGTCAAACAGGATTAAGTGACTTGCCCAGGGTCATGCAGCTAGTAAGTGTCAGAGGCCAGATTTGAACTCAGGAAAATGAATCTTCCTGACTCTAAGCCCAGCATTCTATCTGCTGTGCCACCTAGCTGCTCAACATTTGGGCTGACAGTTGTAATTTTAGTCACCTCTTTCTGTTCTTTCATGAATGAATGAATGATGATTTTTCAGCTTGTCCATAGCCTATATTATTAAGGAGTTGCTTACAGATATTGAGAAAAGTAATGACTTGTCTAGGATTATACTGTTAGTATGTGTCAGAGAAAGGACTTGAACTCAGGTCTTCTTGACTCCAAATCTGTCCTGCTCGCCTACTGCCCCTCTGTAGTAATAATTCTTGCTATCAATCGTATTGCTAAACTAAAGCAAAATAGTGAATTGTGAAACTATAGAGCTAGAATGGGTCTTAGAGATCATTTACTCCAATTGATAATTTTATAGGTTGTGACCCTGAGCAAGTCACTTATCTCCAACTGCTTACCCCTTGCCTTTCTTCTGTCTTAGAATGAATACTAAGATAGAAGGTAGAGTTTAAAACCCCCAGCTATAATGCCTTCTCTTTCCAATGGCTTAAATGTATATGTGACATATATTTATAAAACATTTTCAACTCTAGAAATGTCGTAGTAAGTAGTATAAAAGCAGCTACCACATGGGAATTATAATTATATGCCATTTTAAAATGTTTACATCACATCTGGGGCAGTTAACTACACTAAAAGCAAGTATAATCTCCTGAGGAAACATTGCTCCCTATTTTTAGTCATATTTCATGCCTTTGTTTTGAAGTCACTCGTTTTCTCCCTTTATTAAACACACAGGTTTGTAATTTGAATGAATACATATCTATGCTATGGGCTTTGTTCCAAGACTGGATCTAGCCACATGGCTTGGACCACACTGCAACAGAAGTCATTAAAAATCAGAAACTTTATGATTCATCACTGTTTACTGGGAGGTGATATCAATAGATAAGACCAGTCACGAATGGTTACTATTTTCAGTAATCTGTCTCATTTCCTCACTCTCCTTCTCTCTGCTTCCTTGGGCAAAGGAAGGAGGAAGAGGAGAAAGACTGAATTTTATCTAGACCAACCTGGTAATCATCATCCCTCCCACCCCAATTAAGTAAAGAGGACCATGGGATATACAAACAGGAAGGGACCTTAAGTGATCAGCCAGTTCAACTCTCTAGCTTTTCATATGGGGAAAATGAAGCCCATTGAAGAGAAATTATTTGCCCAAGGTCATATAGGCATATAGTAAGTGATAGACCCAGAATTTGAGGCCAAGTCACAGATCTGTGGAGTTGGAAAAGACCTCAGTGTCTCTCTTATTTAATCTTCTGCTGACAGAGTCCCTTCTACATTATCTCTAACAAGAGATCGGTCATTCAGCTTTTTCTTGAAGACCCACTATCTGCTATCCATTCCACTTTCATTGTTTTTCAGTCATTTTTAGTCGTGATCCCATTTGGAGTTTTCTTGGCAAAGATACTGGAATGGCTTGCCGTTTCCTTCTCCAGCTAACTTTACAGATGAGGAAATGGAGGCAAGTCGAATTAAATGACTTATGCAGGGTCACACAATGACTAAATGAAGGCAGATTTGAACTCAAGAAGATGAACCTGGTGTTCTAACTATGTGCCATCCGGCTGTCCCATTCTCCTTTTGGGTATCTCTAAATATGAGGAAATGCCTTCCTTTCTCTAGACCATTTCCCTGATCTATCAGTTTGTTTCTCAGAAACTCAAATTTTCTGTGATCTCATCGATATGGAAGTTTCTTCCAATGAGGTAAACTTCAGCCCATTCATACATGCCCATTCTATACTACTCTTTTCCTTGTTTAGTTTTAAAAGAATCAAGAACTCCTTTTTGTTCATTTTTGCTTTCCTTGTCAACTTCAGTTTATTCTAAGAGTTAACCCTCCCATAGCACTATTATGACACCATGTGATCCTTTGTTACTTGCCCTTTGCTCTCATTTTCTAGAGCTAGCTTTTAAAAATATCCAGTAGGTACACTGTAGGGGACACTGGGTGGCTACACTTCCTAGTGTAGTGACCCTAGGCAAGTCACTTAACCCCCATTGCCTAGTCCTTACTATTCTTCTGCCTTGGAACCAATACACTGTATTGATTCTAAGATGGAAGGTAAGGGCTTAAAAATAAATAAATAAAATAAAAATATCCAATAATAATAGCTAGTGTTTTGGTAGCATTAGGTGGTTTGTAAAGTGTCTCATAGAGGCTATTTCATTTGATCCTCACAACAAGCCTGTGAGGGAGGTGACATTATTATTCCCATTTTACAGATGAGCAAACTGATACTGAGAGAAGTCAGATTTCTCCAAGGTCTTGTGACTTGTCAGTGTCTGGGGCAGAATTCAAACCCAGGTCTTCCTGGATTCAAATCCAGCCCTTTATGTATCAAGCCACTTTCCTGATCTAAAGTGATTGGTGAGTATTCTGGGCATCCACACTGTTCTTTTCAGACCACCATCTTAGTTTCACCTCATTAGATTTGCTTCTTTTGGGGTTTAAATTTTCATTTTTAGGACTGCCCTTTCCTCCTAGGCTGCAGCTTCTCTTGAATAATATTTATTCCTGGAATCCTACCTGTTCTTCCTTTGAAATTCACCCTTCCAAAACTTAGGGTGCATAACAGAAGAGACTTGGTTTTCCTCTCCCCAATCTCAAAGTCTAAGATGAAGTGGCTGCTTTCCCTTAAACTCGATTTGACTCCAGCAACTATTTTATTCCCTATCAATGAGAATTGAACCCAAAATTGAATTTCCTTCATGTTGGTTCCTCTGCCTTTTGAAGGCTAAAACTTCCATTGAGGCAAATCAAGGAACTGTTAGGGGGCAGTTAGGTGGCTCAGTGGCCTAGAGACAGGAGGTCCTGAGTTCAAATTTGGCTTCAGACATTTCCTAGCTTTGTGATCCTGGGCAAGTCACTTAACCCACATTGCCATTCTTTTGCCTTGGAACCATTACACAGTATTGGTTCTAATATGTAAAAAAAAAAAAAAAAGAAAGAAAGTATTCACTGCTCTTCTTTTCTCAGAGATAGTATGTTTCAGATAATGTCCAGAAAACTGAAGGAAGATCCCCATCACTTATCCTTTGACTGTAGAGAGCCTTTACTATACTGCTTCTATATATTGGTCTTATGCAGACTCTCGAGTGAACTGGTCCAAGTGGAGGAGTTCTAGCAAGTGTGTAGAGAACTAGACCTTGGAGGAGACCATTTCAAACCCTTCCCCGATACAGTAAGATCCAGATGGTTTTTGACGTGAGCTTGTTGTGGCCCTATTTTGTGTTCTGTGTTGTTTGCTCAGAAAATTTTCTGTCCTTCTTCCCAAACTTGTGTTGTCTTGGAAACATCAATATGCTTGTCCAAATCTAAGCAAAGGAAAATAAAACAAATACTACCACCCTGGTGCCATGTAATCTCCTTTCATCCCAGAAAAGCATGTATACACTAGATCGAACGTGAATGCAAGCTGGGACTCGTGCACAAGCTATGGAGGACATCCCAATTATATTGTTTACCCATCTGATTGTGCCAAGCCGATGTGATGTTGTGTTTAAAATATCCAGGTAATTGGGGCCAAATTGGGGCCAAATATCTTGGTCTGAATTACCCAGACCTCCTGTGCATGTAGACGCAGCCCCAATGATGTGACTTTAGAAGGTACGCCCTTCAATTGGGGAGAAAAGCTGCATGGCCCTTCCATTCTTAGAAGCTGTAATATCAATGAATCCAGGAAGATTACACCTTCAGGCCAGTGGGAAAAGGGTGTATGATTCTGATTCTAAGCATCTATTGAAATAGGGCTCAGAATTGGTTCTTTATTCATAACCATTTTAGGATAAGGACTAAGGCAGGGCAAAATTGAGAAGCAGACAGGAAAGGAAGAGAGGAAGAAAGGAAGAAAGAAAAGAAGGAAGGAAGCAAGGAAGGAAAGAAGGAAGGAAGGAAGGAAGGAAGGAAGAAAGAAAGAAAAAAAGGAAGGAAGAAAGAAAGGAAGGAAGGAAAGAAGGAAGGAAGGAAAGAAGGAAGGAAGAAAGAAAGAAAGAAAAAGAAAGAAAGAAGGAAAGGAAGAGAGAGATAAAGGAAGGAATGAATAAAAAAGAAAGAAAGTAAGAATGAAAGAAAGGCCTTATAATCTCCTGGATTTACACAAAATATTTTAGATCAGAGGGCCTTAATGGAGGCCCATGAACTTGTTTAAAATTGTATTTCAGGGGCAGCTGGGTAGCTCAGTGGAGTGAGAGCCAGGCCTAGAGACAGGAGGTCCTAGGTTCAAACCTGGCCTCAGCCACTTCCCAGCTGTGTGACCCTGGGCAAGTCACTTGACCCCCATTGCCCACCCTTACCAATCTTTCACCTATGAGACAATACACCGAAGTACAAGGGTTTAAAAAAAATTGTATTTCAATATAATTGGTTTCCTTTATAATCTGATATATTTTGTTTTATGTGTTTTAAAACATGAGTCAGAGAAGGGGTCTCTAGGTTTCACAAGACTTCACAAGGGGCCATGACACAAAGGAAGTTAAGAACTTGATCTTAGACTCATCTTCCTGAGTTCAAATCTGGCCTCAGACACTTCTTAGTTCTGTGATCCTGGGCAAGTCACTTAACCTTATTTGCCTCAGTTTCTCATTTGTAAAATGAGCTGGAGAAGGAAATGGTTAATTGTTCTAGTATCTTTGTCAAGAGAACCCCAAGTGGGAAAACAACTGAACAAAAACAAGTTTATTTCTTGTTTATTAATTTAAATCCTTACCTTCCTTCTTAGAATTGATACCATGTACAGATTCTAAGGCAGAAGAGCGGTAAGGGCTAGGCAATGGGAGTTAAGCGACTTGCCAAGGGTCACACAGCTAGGAAGTGTCTGAGGTCACATTTGAACTCAAGACCTGCCATCTCCAGACCTGGCTTTCTATCCAATAAGCCATATCTCTGCCCCCAAGAAGTTTATTTATGATGCACCTGTACTAGAATGGAAGCCTCTTGAAAGCACAGATGATTTCCTTTTTGCCTTTGTATCCCCAGCACTTAGCATAATGCCTTGTACATAGTTGATACTCTATAAATATTTTTTGCACTAAATCTGCACCAAACTGATCTTCCTAAAAATATCAGAAACCATCCTTATTAATCTGCTTCCAAACCTTTAGTAGTTTCCCTCCACTTATAGGAACAAAGTCTGAACCCTTTAGCTTGGCATCCAGACCTTCTAAGCTGGCATTGATATAAAGCTTTAAGGTTTACTTCAAAGTGCTTTATTAGATCATTGGAGTCTGTAGGTCCTTCAGGCATTCCTGTTGCCATTTTACAGACAAGACAAGTGAGGCTTGGCATCAAAGTGACTTCCTTCTTGTATGCCAGAAGCATGATGATAATCTGGGTGTTCCTGACATGAGTCTTGCACTCTAGCTGTAACACAGTATTAGGGACTTTTCCAGATGACCACAAGTCATTTTACTTATTTTCTCTGGTTCTGTAGAAGAAGGTTGCATCAACAGGTCTCTTTGGTTCCTTCCAGCCTTAATATTTTATGTCTAATGGGTTCATTTTGATCAACCGATCCCAGATAAATTGGCTTCCCTCACTACGTACAATTCTGTGAGTCTAAAGCTATTGTGTCAAATATCATTCCTCTACTCACCCAACTAAAAACTGATATTCTACCATTGGGAGATTCAGTTTTTTGGCTATGGGAAAGCCTTTCTTCTTCAAGAATTCTCTTTTAAAATGCGAATACCCCTTTTAAAAACGGCATCACACTTACAAACTCCTGTTAGAACATTAGAAGGAGTGGGAGGCAAAGCGGGGCCATATTGTTGACAACTAGCTAGAAGCAAGAGAGGAGGAAGAAGCCTTTTAAGGCAGATAAAAGGGGAATTGGAGAAATCCAAAGACGAATTTCTCCTGCTTGGGGTCAGCCCCTTAAGGACTGCTGTACCCAGCAGAGGACTCCCTCCTGTTCTTCGAAGTAACCAAGACCTGAAGTTTGTATCTTGCCATTTGATGGAGTGTTTTCTCTGAATCTGGACCCGTGACAAACCAGAATTGCTCAAGGAACCCAGGGAGAGTGCGCTGTTCTCTAGGTACCTGGCTGGCTAAGCTGCCTGACAGGTTGGCTTCCAATATTTCCAGTTCATCTTAACTGAGCTGTGACCAGACCATTCAATCCCAATAAGAACTCAGTTTTTGGCTCAGAGGCCAGCTCTGCAACTAGAGGAAGGAGGAATGGGCCCCAGGAGTTCTCACTTGGATGCAAACTGATGGAATCCTTCTTTTGGAGGAAATTGAATTAAAGCTCATTTAACTTCCTGGTTAGTTCTTAAACTTTGCTTTCATTTGATGATTCCTGTGGCAGGTTGTCAGACTCCTGGCTGGAAGGGGTCCCATATACTCTGTAATCAGATTGTAAAGGTTGGTGGGGGAACAAGGGAGGCTGCCCCTGGAACAGGAAGCAAGTTCATTTCAAGGTGTTAATTTTATTTGTTGTACATTTTGAAGGATTAAATGAGGCAGAGTTTTTGGATTTGTGGGTCTGTGTTCTATGAGCCAAAGAGGTATTTTTAATAAAATTAAGCTCTTTATGTAAAGCAGCTTTAAAATGCCAACTAATTCTCAGAGTAACAGCAAGAAGTAGTAGGCTAATCCTATTCCTGTTATCCCTGTTTTATACATGGGAAAACTTGGACAAAGCATCCCTTTAGCTAGCTCGAAATCTTGAAGCAAAATATTCATTCAAAGGTCCAAGATTAGATCTTGGGTCCCTGATCAGCATCTTTGCCAAGAGCCCACTCTCTAACCTCAAAATATCCTCATCTAGCACCCTGTTCTATCTCTAACTCTCATCTGCTCCCATGTACTCTTTCATGACCCCTTGAAGAATGCAGAGATTGCTCGGATACCTTGATTGCCCTGATTATAAAATTTCCAGGGAATGTATCTTCTTGATATCCAGACCTGGGTTCTGACAATCCCACAAACAAACAGGCACCTCTCTCTCTTAGTCATTGCCAGCAAGATTCTTGGCAGAGTTCTCCTTCATAGGCTGGTCCTTCTCTTGGAAGATGGTCATCTGCCCAAGAGACAGTGTGGCTTTAGAAAGGGCCAAGGAACAGATGATATGTTTGCTGTCCAACAACTCCAGGGGAAATGTCAGGAGCAGAACAGAGGACTGTTCACAATGTTTGCCAATCTGACTAAGTCTTTTGAAACGGTTAGTCTTGAGAGCTTGCAGAAGATGAGGGCAAAATTTGGTTGTCCAGAGAAGTTCATCAGCCAGTACCATGATGGCATGCTTGCACAGGTTCTGGATAATGGATGATGGTCTTGTGCTTTTCCAATCCCCAATGGAGAAGCAAGGCTGTGTGCTTGCTCCCATGCTTTTCAGCATGACGTTTTCAGACATATAGTCAGATGCCTTCAATGAGGATGAAAATGGCATCATAGTCAGCTGCCATACCAATGGTAACTTACTTAACTTGAAAAAGCTGCAAGCCCAGATTAAAGTGAAAGAAGAGTTGGTGTATGGCTTTTTGTTCAGAGGTGATTGTGTGCTTAGTGCAGCCTCTGAGACTGAGATGCAAACAGAAAATGAATCTCTGCTGCTTGAGCTAATTTTAGCCTGACAATTAACATCAAGAAAACAAAGGTTCTCCACCAGTCAGCACCAGTTAGGTAATTTCTCTTCTCCAGTATTTAAAAATGTTTTAAAATTTATTTATTACAGATTACATGTAATAACAAATTTCCACATAAGTTTTCTGAAGTTATATGATCCAAATTGTCTCCCTCCCCGCTCTCTCTCCAGGATTTCTATCCTCCATTTGGGTGCTGATATGATGTACCTAAGACACAGGTCTGTTCTCCCAGGCATTCACTCCTCAATATTTCCCACACCATTATCTCTGTGATGGCTCAAGATTCTCCCTCCCCAGTCTTGACCCTATGGTTAATCATTTCAACTTTGCACTGTCTTCTATTCCTAATTCTTTCTCTCTTTTTTTTATAATCTATACTGCATCATACTTTTATTTATTGTGTTAAACATTTTCCAATTACATTTTTTTTAAACCCTTAACTTCTGGGTATTTGATTTATAGGTGGAAGAGTGGTAAGGGTAGGCAATGGGGGTCAAGTGACTTGCCCAGGGTCACACAGCTGGGAAGTGTCTGAGGCCGGATTTGAACCTAGGACCTCCCGTCTCTAGGCCTGGCTCTCAATCCACTGAGCTACCCAGCTGCCCCCTCTTTCTCTCTTTTGAGCCAACTCCAACCCTGGACTGCCCCCATCATCTCTCTCTCCTTCTCCTCACATATTGTTGAACTTTGCTGGAAATAGTCAAACAACAGAACTGGTTCAGCACATGATTAATTGATGCTATTTCTTTTGACTGGGCCCCCACAAAATCAAAGATATCCTTGACTCATCCCTTATTAACTAACTAGCACATCCCCTACAGCAGATTTCCAAATTGTTTCTTCTATCCTTGAGTCTTTCACACAACTCTTCTTCCTCCGTCTCCAAAAAGGACTTTGCTCATACTTTGCTGGAATAGAAGCTATTCAGCTCCTTCATCTCCTCTACCTACATTTTAAAACCTTTTGTCATCATTCCTAATTATCTCCTTTATTCCAGTCTCTGATAAAGAAGTGACCCTTCTCTTTGCCAAAGCCAGCCATTCTATTTGATCCCATCCCCTTTGACTCCTCCAACATCCATGGTCAAAACTCCTCCACTTCAGTCTCTATCTTTTCACTCTTTCACTGCTGCCTTCACACTGCCCAGATCTCCTCCTTCATGTTAAAAACTTTCATCCATCCTGCCATCCCCGGAAGCCATTGCCTTATATCTCACCTCCTTTCCACAGACAAACTCTTAGAAAAAGCTCTCTCTGTTCTTTGCCTCCACTTCTTTCCCCCTCATTTTCAACCCTTTACAATTTGATTTCTGACTTCATCGCTCATCTGAAACTGCTCTCTCCAAAGCTGCCAGTGACCTCTTAATTGTTGAATCCATTGGCCTTTTCACAGACCTCAAACTTCTTTGATGTCTCGGTATTTGACACTATTGATCACCTTCTCCTCTTGGATAATTTCTCCTCTTCAAGATTTCATGACACTGTATTCTCTTGGTCTGGCCATTTGTCTGTCATGATCCATGTCCTGTCCCCTAACTAACTCATATCTTCTCTCCTTATACCCTCTCTCTGCATGATCTCATCAGCTCTCCTGGGTTTCACTATCACCTCTGTGCAAATGACAACCAGATCTATCTATATGCAGACCTAGCATGACTCCTGAGCTCAGTTTCCTCATCATCAATAACCTATTTGACATTTAGAACTGGATGTTCCATAGATATATGAAATGTCCAAAAGAGAACTCCTTAGCCTTTCTCCTAAATCATCCTTTCCCCTAATTTTACATTTTCTATGGAGGCACCATCTTTCTCCTACTTACCTAGTTTTGTGACCTTAAAGCCATACATGCTCTTTCATCCTCTCTCACACCCTATATCTGAAAATTTGCCTAAGCTCATGGAATCCTAAGTTTGCACATTTTAATTCTTCTTTCAATGCTGGTTTCTTCCTCATCACTCATACATCTACTATCCCATATCAGACCTTCATAACGTGTCAACCAAACAACATTCTGGTTCTTTAACTTTCTACTTCTCCCATTTTTAGCTATGATAAATCAAGGGAGGCAATGTGCCCTATGGAAAAAGTCCTAGATTGGGAGTCAAGAGACCTGGGTCTTAATTCTAGCACTATCACTACCTAGCTATGTGACTATGGTCAAGTCTCTTCCCTCTCTGCTCCTCAGTTTCCTCATGGGGCAATGAGTGCTGTTGGAATGAATGAACTCTAGGTTCCATTAAGATAGAAAAAAAATCCTCAAGTTCTAGAATAGTTCTGCAGTCTTGGACATATTATTATGTCAGATAATTGGAGCCTGGGAGACATCATAAATAGGGAAGGCTATTTTAATGGGGCTTCACTGGGGATTGATTTCTTGCCCTTCCAAATCCTCTGGAAAGGTACAAACTAAAAAAAATGCTCAAATACATTCTTGTCTGCTTGTGAAACACAAATCTACCAGAGGAAAGTCACAGGTGCATCTTCCATTACATGCATATCTAGCTTTAGGTAATTAGATGTCCTCTGAAATTGCATTTAAATTGAATTTGAAAGAATTAAACTAAATTTAAATGATCTAGGGGAGCTTTTTTTAAAGAATCATAATGTGAATTTTTCTGTAAACAAACTCTCTTCTTGTATTGAAAATAACTATCCCCAAACTGACTGATAACATAAGTTTGTATTTTGGCATATTGGGTTTGCTTAAAGTGGGATCCACTTATATAAGAATAACTCTTCAGCTTTGATATACTTAATATGCATTCTTTTCTTTCTTCCTTCTTTTCCTCTCCAGACATCATCTCTCAAAGCTATCCACTTAGCACTCTAATCACAACCCCCAGAAGGAGTTTGAATCCTAACTTTAATATTTATTCAGCATGCTTCTTCAGCCAAGGCATTTAACATATTATATTAGTTTTCTCATCTTTAAAATAGGGATAACGAAACTTGCAATATCTCCCTTACAAAGTAGTTGTCAGGAAAGTATTATGTAAACCTTAAAAGTACTAGCTATGGGTTTAAGACATGGGAGAGACAAAGCTATAATGTATTGTTGGGGAGAAATAGAATAAAGATCACCAGTCTTTCTAGATGCTTCTAGTCTGTAAAGCTACTGCTATTTGCATAGAACGGAGGAGCAAGAGATAGTAAAAATTTCATTATCATTACTCTGTTCCTTTTCTATTTTAGGAGGCAGAGACTTAGTCAGGAGTGTTATGATAAAACCTTAGAGTTAAAATGGGTTTCTGACCATCCTTTAGATAGCAACTGAACAAAGGAAATGAGAGGGAGAGAGGGCAAACAATAGAGAAGAAGGTAGTTAAAACAGAAGGGTCAAAATAAAGTAGTTTAGAAAATAGTTAAGGAGAAGAGTTTGAAGATTTCAAAAACTGGATCTGATCTTATCCTGGAACTCTAGATGGGGTGGGATGGTGGAATATAGTAGCTGTTTGTTGAGATAGCTGACAGAGATGAACTGAAGAGAACTCCATAGTCATTGAATCAAAGAACTGAGCGAGGAAAGCTCTAATTCTTTTAGAAGAGAGGCTTACTAATCACAGCTCCATCATAAGAAGGAAAACAAAAAATTGTTGTTTTATTTGTTTTCAGTATGACTCTTGGTGATCTCATTTGGAGTTTTCTTAGCAAAGATACTAGAATGGTTTGCCATTTTCTTCTCCAGCTCATTTTCAGATGAGGAAACTGAGGCAAATCAGGGACTTGCCTAGGGTTGTGTAGCTAGTAAATGTCAAAAACCAGATTTGAAATTAGGTCTTCTAGGCTTCAAGTCTAGCACTCTATCCACTATACCACTATATTATCATTCAGGTGACTCTGGAGATAGTTGAATATTGAAGACCATCCAGAACAGTAATGTGATGTTCAATGGGAAACTGCCAAGAGAAGCAAAGCCCGTCAGGTAGTAGTCAATAATAATTTCTGTTAAGTGGCTAGAAGATACAATGCATAAGGCACTGGTCTCAGATAATTGCTAGTTGTGTGTCCTTGAGCAAGTCACTTTACTTCTTTCTGCCTTAGTTTCCTTAACTGTAAAATGGGGATAATAATAATGCCTGTCACCCAGGACTGTTGTGAAGATCAAGTGAAGTAGTATTTATAAAATACTTAGCATTGTTCTGGGTATATAGAAGATGTTTAATAAATGATTTTTTCTTTCCTTTCTGGTAGAGAGTAGTTTAATGACATCATCAGAAGATAGCAATAGAGTTATCACTCCATAGGTGTATGATGGCCATAGGCTGTTCCCTGTGTGTCCTTCTCTTCATGCAGATAGCCTACCATTTTGTGTTCTCCATGTGCATATGCTCCATGTGTCAGAGGAATGAAGATCTGCTCTTCCCTCTGGGTATGTATGTTTGTGAGAGAATAAACTCAAGGTTTGTTGGGGGGTAGAGGTTGGGAGCAATATTCCATTATGTTATTTCATCAAATTCCATTTTTGTGAATTAAGAACATCTTTTGGCTGACCACTAAAAGTAAATCCATTGGTAGGGGCTTGTGTTCTATGGTTTGGAGAGGATTCTGGCTCACAGAATACCTAGCTCCTCAGTAGGAGCCTAGACTGACCGTAGATACTACCTATACAAATGTATGAGCTACCATAGGAACAAATCCTTAGCAGTACAAGAGAAATAAAACCTCCATACTCTCAAAACACCATCTTTACCAATGGATCTCTCTCACTGCCTTAATGCTCTTTAGAAAGGCAGCTAGAAAGAGCCATGGATAGAGTGCCAGGCCTGGAGTCAGAAAGACTCATCTTCCTGAGTTCAAATCTGGCTGCAGATACTTCTTAGCTAGGCAACCTTGGGCAAGTCATTTAACACTGCCAGCCTCTGTTTCCTTATCTGTAAAAAGAGTTGGAGAAGGACATGACAAATCACTCTAGTATCTTTGCCAAGAAAACCCCAAATGAGTTCAAGAAGAGTCAGAAACAGCTGAAAAAATGAACAACAAATAATGCCCTTTGGACAGTTTACTCACCAGTTTCTCTAAACACTTCCTTCTGCCTTAAGACCGATATTTATTAATATTCCTTCTTCAAATTATATTTTATTTATCTCCTTGTATAAATGATGTATCCCCCCCCCCCCAGTAGAATCTAAATTCCTTAGGGATAAGAACTAGTTTTTTTATTTTGTCATCACACACCTTAGGCTCTTGAAAATGTTTGCTGGATTAGAACATTTGCATTATTCCCCCTCTTTAGTGAATGACTCAGTAGCTTGCTTAGAGAATGAGGCAACCCATGTCCCCAGAGGGGTCCAACAATAAATTATTAGTGGAGTATAGATCTGCATGCCCCCAAGCAAAGGGAATAGCCATCTTTATGTAGCTATGCAACCATGAAAACTCGACTCAACTAAAAGCTGCCATTTTTTTAAACCAAGAAATCTTTGTCTCAGTAACATGTAGACTGCGTTTCTTAACTGCTAGACCAGCAAATTTGTGGGTACTGTGTAAGCTATAAAAAGAAGATGGTTGTTTTCTCCTTTTTTTCTTCTAGGATTGAGGCATTCATTATCTGGGAAGCCAGCAAGGAAGGAGTATTTGTAGATCAGTCCAGAATCTTACATATCACATTATTAGCCAGCATGGCACATGCTCACTGTTAATTATATAAGGTTGTCCAGAGCAATATGTGGCTAATAACTGTCCTGGGCAGGTATTGGATCTTCCCGAGTGTTAGGCAGTCTGGACCTGGGAGCTATGTCATGCTGACTTACCGCAGGAAGAATGGACAACATCAGAGCAAAAGCAAAGAAAAAAGAAGAGGGGGAAAAAGCAGTTCTTGGGGTAGTTGAACAACAGATTTATTTTTCTGTCTGAGCTACTGTGTGATAATGAAAATGTTACTGGCGTTGTCTAGTTGGACAGAAGTCACTGATGTGAACTAACTGATTCTACCTGCAAAGATATCTACAAGGATCTGATGAAAATGGTGTTTGTTTCTATTTCCTTATGGCCGATAGTTACCATATTTTGATAGTACTCTAAATTATAGGACACAACGAACTGGTCTTTAATTATAGGGTGCTTTAATAGGGCTTGCTGGCAAATACCATAGAATTAAGGGGAGCCACTAATGAAATATACCATCTTTTTATCTGTTCTCTGGTGGCAGCTCTGAAAGTACAATTAGCTCTCGACAAGATATTTATTTAGGACTTTATCTCAGTTATTCATTTCATCTCCAAATGAGCATCATACTTCCAACTGCTTTGTGTTCTTTCATTCATAGATTCTCATCCTCAATCAGCTTTATCTTTCCCTGTAGACTCTAGGAGGCTCTGAGGTATATCTCTTAGAGTTGGTGCTAAGGGAAAGAAAGCAAGCTGTTCTCTAGCCCACCCTAATAGTTTCTTCTGATTGGAAGGAGGAATTGATATAATCGCATTATAATTATTGGAATATTTCTCTTCAAAAGAATCATCTGAAAAACAGCTGCCCAAGCCAATAAGCCCACATCCTTGACCTGGAGATCTACCATCGAAGGACGGTGCTGTCTGTCTCCAGATGGAGACTTCTGTTCCCTTATGTTATCCACGAGCAGTGTCTTCAGGTGCCCTCAGATGTTCATTCCTCATAGACCAGGGGAGATTCAGAAAGATTCAGTTCTACTTGGTTTACCTGTGTATCCCTGGTTCAGTCAGTTAAATAAATGGACTCTGATGATAATGCCAATTGATCCCCTATGGATCGATGAGCTAAGGTTTGTCCCCCCCCCCCCAGTCTATCAAGCCCACTTGTAAATGTCTCCCTCATTTTTGAAGAAGACCATGACATCATGGAGTGATGCTTTGACTTGCTCATGAACTGGATTTAAGTGAAACAGAGTGGCAGAATATTGTTAGCTTTATTCACTTTCCCAGAGACATCCAAGTCCAGTGGCAAGACAAAAGTCAAGATAATTGGGGATGGCTTGGGATACAGGAGATGATCTTGGTGTCTTTGACTAAGCTCTAAGCACTTCACAGTACTTTCTTTAGTCCCCTTTGTGGCCACTGGAACAAATTGTTCTCATCCACTCCTTCTCCTGGGGGACGTCTTCATATGGTTGGGGAAGCATCCCTTTAACTCACTGACAGGTTTGAGCCCTGTTAGTTGCCCTCAGCCTGGTTTAGCCCCTCTGCCTGGATGGTTTTACCAAGGTGTTGTTGCTGTGCATGCTACAGCTTCTTGGAGCCACAGGTGAGAGTTGTGTGAAAGGTAGACACCAAAGATGTATGAGCAACGCTGAGAAGGGCTCAGCAAGCCCTCCTACCTGAGGTGCCATTTCTCCCAGGACACTCCAGATACATTGGTCACAAAGTCTAGGAAGACAAGAGCATGACAACTGGTGGAAATCCTAGTACTGGTAGATTTTAGTAAGGTCATCATAGATGGGCAGCACCAGGTGAACTGTGTCACGACTGAACAACAGTGAATACTTCTCCAGTCCGAAGGGTCTGAGGTTTTTAGGTCCTCAGGTTTTAAGATCTGAGGTCAAAGCAAGAGGGACCCACTTTACCCATCCAGGTGTTTTTTTTAACATGTACCTAGTGTTATATTTAAAGGAGGTCACTAACTCTATTTGATGTATATGAAGATGATGTACAGAGAGGATAGGATGGTACTTCTCCTTTATAACAGTTGCCCAGGCAGGATCCTTCAGGTCAAAGTGGTTTATCCCTTCAGGACCCACTTGGGGTTAATTGATATTATTAAATTGGGCTCTTCAGCTGGGATAACATTGGTAATCTGATTGCATTGGCTCCCTTCCCAAAATAAGCTTTGAAACTGACTTAGGAAGGTACTTTAAACTTTAAATATATTTGGTAAGAAGGATAATGGTAAGGGATTGAGGTATTAGGAGACCCTACTTAAATTGCTACTAATGAAACTCTAACTGCAGGCAATGAAGAATCAAATGATAGCTTCCCTCTGGTCCAGCCTGGCCAGGGCTAAACCAGAGTAGGTAAACTGCTGGGAAATCTTTAGCTTCTCCTTCTGTAGATCTTAAGCCTTAACAGTTGAGATATATCCACCCCTTCCACCCTCTTCTTCGTCTCCTGCCCACTTTCCAGATCCCTCCCAGGCCCTGGGAAGCCTAGATAACTAAGATGATGAAACTCCTAATATCTAGGGCAGTAGACACAGAGATGGTGGTCAAGTACAGGTTGATAACGGTACAGAGAAACACAGGATGAGCAAGACGAGGATCCACCCCGATCTCTAGCCTCAGGACAGGAAAAGACCCCAGAACCTCTCTCAGGGTTCTCAACTGCCCCCTCCTGCCTCTGGCATGCCTCTCTGGGAACATTCTATCCAACTGACTTATCTGTCAATCATTGAATGAACTTCAAGCTCCCAGAGATTCAATATAAAACTAGAGAGAATAACAATAACAATAATGATTTATTGGTAAAGATTTTGAAATAATCATTTTGAAATGAAAGGTATGTAAGAGGACCAGCTAATCAGTGGGATAATGAATAATTTAAGAATTGTAAGCAGATGACGTTTCTTAGAATGGAGGAACAATGCAAAGAAGTGGCCCAACTATTATTATTATTTAAACCTTTACTAAGCCTTGAAATACAGTATTAAGTATTGGTTCCAAGGCAGAAGAGTGGTAAGGGCTAGGCAATGGGGGTTAAGTGACTTGCCCAGGGTCACACAGCTAGGAAGTGTCTGAGGCTAGATTTGAACCCAGGTCTTCTCAGCTCCAGGCCTGGCTCTGTATCCACTGAGCCACCCAAGTATGCCCTGGTACAAATATTGCTAACTGCCCTAATTTTGGTAATGTGACTTTAAAAATGTGACTTAGAAAAAGACATCCAAATTAACTTTTCAAGATATCCACCTTTCTAGGACTGTTGTCATAATTAATAAAACTGTGATCCAAAGGAAGCAAAAAAAGAAAAAGAAAAGCTCTTTAAGCCTTTTTGTAAGAAGGAAGGAAAGAATCTTAAGAGCTAGCATGGCATCTCTAAGAACAAATTATGTCAAATTTGCTTTATTTACTTTTTCATTAGAGTTATTAGACTAGATAGTTACAGAGAATACTACAGACACAGCATGACTGGATTTCAGTAGCCATTTAACAGAGACACTTATGATATCCTTTTGGTCCATTCAGAAAAATGTGGAGTAGAAGGTACAGCCAATAGTTGACTGAATACTCTACTCAGAAAGTTGAACAACTTCAGCTTGGAAGGATGCCTCTAGTTGCCTACTAGAAGGTTCTCTCCTCAGCTTTATGTGATTCAACATTTCCATCAAAGATTCAAATGAAGATATAAATGGCACACTTGTAAAATGTCCACATGAAAAGAAGTTAAAATTGCAGATGCATTGGATTACCCAGTTATAATTCATCAAGGCTATAAGGCTGAACTTAAACTAACCAAGTGAATTTTATTTATTTATTAAAAAAAAAACAAAAACCTTTACATTCTGTCTTAGAATCAATGCTGTGCATTAGTTGTAAGACAGAAGAGCGGTAAGGGCTAGGCAATGGGGGTTAAGTGACTTGCCCAGGGTCACACAGCTAGGAAGTGTCTGAGGCAAGATTTGAACCCAGAACATCCTGTCTCTAGACCTGGTTTGCAATCCACTGAACTACCCAGCTGCCTTCTAACCAAGCAAATTTTAATAGAACTCGATATAAAATCCTGTATTGAGATTCAAAAAGTCAACCACACAATTAAAAGATAGGAAAGACTTGGCTTAACCAAAGTTCATATGAAATAGCCTGGAATTTTAATGGATTCCAGGTCCAATATGATTCAACAGTGTGATGATGTGGCAACAAAAAAAGTTAATACAACTGTCACTGCATTAATAGAATTAGAGTGTCTAGAACAAGAGGGTTAATAATCCCACTGTATTCTTCATTATTCTAATTACACATGGAGTGTTATGTTCAGTTCTAGGGGCCAGATTTTAAATGGGTAATTAACAGACTAGGGTTTGCATATGGTGATGTGTCTCAAAACCATGCCTCATAATAAAAAATGATAGACAGAACTAGGAATATTTAGCTTGGAAAAAGGCAGGTGGGAAGACAAATAAGCATTTATTAAGAACTGACTATGGGCCAGGCACTGTGCTAAGTGCCGGAGATAACACAGAGAAGCAAAAGGAAAGAAAGAGCTCTTATCTTCAATGGGCCAATGAGGGAAGATTAGGCATAAAAGGGAGCTGAAAATGGTAGGTAGGGGAGGGAAAGATGAATACCCACATGGATCATAATGGCAAACTTGGAAGGGTTAAAAGTAGAGGTAGGAGAAGAATGGAGGATGACTTAGACCCCTGAAAATGGAGTCTCTGGGAAGCAACCAGGGGACTCCACAAGCTGAAGGAAGTTTATGAAGACTATATTGAAGAATATAGGAAGCACAGTAGATCAAACGTTTGGCCTGAAGTTGGGAGGACCTGGGATCAAATCTGACCTCAGACAACTTCCTAAGGGAAATTCTAGGATGAAGAGACATCTGAGACATGATAGTGAAGTCTGGTGTTGTGAATTCTTTTTTTCCTTTGTGTCTAACTTGTGGTGAGTCCATTATGGGTTTTTTAGCAGAGATTCTAGAGTGGTTTATCATTTCCTTCTCCAGCTCATTTTATAGATGAAGAAATGGAGGCAAACAGGATTAAGAGACTCACCAGGGCCATAAAGCTAGTAAATATCCAAAGCCAGATTTGAACTCATGAAGATGAGTCTTCCTGACTCCAGGTCTGGTGCTCTATCCACTTGTCACTTAGTTACTCCTAGATGATGTCTGGTGAGTGAGAGGCAATTCAAGTTTTACTAAAAATTTTTCCAAAAGTCTTGCTCATAGGATGAGCTTCATCCTGGTACAGAGGTGGCTTGTGATTCTCAAAGGCATGGAAGACATGATCTTAAATATTCTCCTAAGCTAGAAAGACTTGGAATGTGGTCCCAAGAATGGACTGTGTATAACTGCTATCTAATGACCAGACCAGCTAAGTTTGAAGAGGCTCATTACCAACTGGATGATTTTTTTCCAGCCTCAGATTCTCTTGAAGATCATCAGTCTATCAGGTTAGAAAATAGAGATTGCTATCTGTATGGGTGGAGAGAGTGTCCACACTAAGGAACTTGGGCATCTGTGAAATAAGAATAATTGTTTTCAAATATTTGAAGGATTGTTCTGTAGAGGAGAGCATGAACCAGTCTTTTTTGATTCCAGGGAACAGAACTAGGTGGTTGAAGATTATACGGAGGCAAATTCCAGCTTGACATAAGGAAAATCTTTCTAATAATTAGAGCATCCCCTAAATGGAATGTGATGCCTTGTGTGCAATTTAGTTTTCTTATCAACAAAAGTGTTTAAGAAGAGAGGAGCTGTCCACCTACCTGGGACATTGTAAAGGAGATTCATTCCTTCACACAATGAATCTATTTTTCTTTCCCTTTATATTCCTCTGAGATAAGAAGGGAACCTACTGAATGAAATTTATGAAGGATATATTACAGGGGACAGCTAAGTGGCTCAGTGGATTGAGAGTTGGGCCTAGAGATAAAGTCATGGGTTCAAATGTGACCTTAAACACTTCTTAGCTGTATGACTCTAGGCAAGCCACTTAACCCCTATTGCCTAGCCCTGACTATTCTTCTGTCTTGGAACCAATGCACAGAATGGCTTCTAAGATGTAAGGTTATAATATCTAAAGAAAACCATTCCTTCTTGTCATCCGTCCAGGTCTACAACTTTGGAGTCATCTTTGACTCTTCCTTCCCTCTCACCCCTCATAATAATAATAGCATTTATGTAGCACTTCACGGTTTGCGAAATGCTTTACAAATATCTAATTTATCACACAACCTTGGGAGAGATATACTATTGTTATTCCCATTTATAGATGGGGAAACTGAGGTAGAAAGAGGTTAAGTGACTTGGCCAGGGTCAGACAGCTAGTAAGAGACTGATTTGAACTCAGATCTTTCTGACTCTGCACATCTGGCACTCTGTTCATTGTGCCACCAAGCTGTCACCCATATCTATTCAGATGCCTAGTCTTATTGTTTCTTCCTTCATAACACATCTCATGCCTGCTCTCTACTCACAAATAACCACTGTAATTTAGGCTTTCCTCATCTGTGGCCTGAGTAATGCAACAATCATTTAACCAATGTCCTTGCCTTGAATCTCACCCTTTTCTAGTCCATTCAGCCCCCAGCAGTCAAAGGGATATTTCTAGAGCACTTCTGACTACGTTCCTCCGTTCCTCCCTTGCTTTTCAATTCCTTAGCTTCCTTCAGAGTTCTTACATAACGATTCCCTCCGTTTTAATGCCTTTCCCCTGAAATAGCTCTCTCAGTATCATGTACGTACTTATATGGGCACACGTTGTCTCCGACAATAGACTGTAGAAATCTTTGAGAAAGGCCTGTTTCCTTTGCATGGTCCCCAGTGTCCAGCGCAGTGACCAGCTCAAGCATCAAACACATGTCTGTTCATTCTCTTCCTAACTAGAGTATAAGCTCTTAGAGGTCAGTGACTGCGCCATATAGCTTTGGATCTTGTGCTGTGTCGAAACCATCTGGTAAGAACGATTGTTATAAATTTTCAATGGGAACATTTACGTTTGGACAACTGGAAAATATTCCAAAACAGGGTATGATTTACCATTTTATTATTGTCATTGAAGAGTCTTACCAAAGGGATGAAGAAAATGTTAGTAACGCAGATTATATTTCAAAGTGTCCTGAATAATTTTTTTAGAGATCCAGTTGTTAAACAGTTACTAGCACATCCTGTCTTGTATTCCAAGGGTCCATCCTACCCTCCCTCCCAGCAATAGTGTTTTGTGCAGATTAGGTGCTGAATAAATATTTGATTGATTGACTAACACATGTATAATAAAGATGCACTCCAGTGGTGTGTATACTTTCAATGCTGGTTTGGTATTATTAAAAAAGAAAAAAAAGTAAAGAGACCTTCTGTTGGGCTCGCTTAGCCTAAGGAAGTTAGGGCTTCCAGATCTCAGTGTAATTCTGAAGGACAGAGAGACAGATAGAGACACAGGCAGAGAGATAGAGACACACAGAGAAAAACAGATAGATGGCAGGGAGGGGGAGAGGCAAAGACAGAGAGAAAGTGGGGAAAAACAGACAGAGACAGAGTCAGAGGGAGGGGAGAAAGAGAAGGGGAGAGGGGGAGGGAGGGAGGAAGAGGGAGGATGATGTGGGAGAGAGAGGGAGAAAGAGAGAGGGAGAGAGGAAGAGCGAGAAAGAGGGAGAAAGGGAGGGAGGGAAGGAAAGAGGAAAAGAGGGAGAGGAGACAGAAGGGGATACAGACAGAGAGAGATACAAAGAGAGAGAGAAAGAGAGGGAGGGAGAGAGACAGCCAGAGAGACAGAGACAGAGGAGGAGAAAGAGAAGGGGAGAGAGGTAGGAAGGAAGGAAGAGAGGGGGAGGAGGGAGGAAGGGAAGGGGAGGGAGAGGAGAGAGGGAGAGGGAAAGGGGGAGACAGAGACAGAGACAGAGACAGAGA
>NC_058131.1:118277216-118288278 GCF_016433145.1 Gracilinanus agilis | reverse complement strand
GAGAGAGAGAGAGAGAGAGAGAGAGAGAGAGAGAGAGAGAGAGAGAGAGAGAGAGAGAGAGAGAGAGAGCCATGAGCCAAGACTTGCTCTTGAGGACAGATGTACAATCTCACATCTGTTTATTGGGTGGGAGAAGGGAGGAGGGCTCCGTACTTCAACCCAGCTTCTGTGCAAATGTGAAACCCATTTAGGGTATTAAAGTGAGAAACGGAGTTCTCGCTAATGCTTGAATGGAGATCGCCCCTTCCTGACCTCGCCATTGACCGGTGTCCTCCTCAGCTCCCCCTACTTTCATTTCAAGAGGATGATTGACATTCCTGTCTCCTGTTCAGTTTGACTAATTGGTTTATGGTTCCCTCCTTCCCTTTTGCGCCCCCTCCCTCCCTAGTTCTGCTGCCTTGAAGATGCCCTAGCATCGCCTACTATTTTAAGAACCAAAATTCCCTGTCGGCATGGCAACTTCCGGGGCCGCGCCTTTTCTTGTAGGTTGCTGCTTAGATATATGGAAATGTGCCTTTCACGGAGAGCTCCAGCCATCCTCACTTAGCATAGATGCGGTTTATAAGCCCAACTGGGCGTTTTGGGAACTGCTCACGCACACTGTCCTGGAGATGGACTATAGGAGGAAAAAAGATCAGGTGTTCTCCGACCTTCTGTATTTCCCAGAGTGAAAATTTTGGGATGTGGGGTAGGAAACAGAGAACTTATGAATTTACTTTTTTATTAATAGAAAACTGATGAATTTAGAGTTGCTGAGAACATGGATTAAGGTGGGTGGGGGGAGGGAGGATCCATCTGTTGCGGACATTCTTCTAGATTCCAGCATCATATGGTCTTTGAAAATGATCAATGATGGTATCTGATGGGGGAAGGGGGAAAGGAAGGGACATCTGGTTACTATAGAGACCACCCTTCGTAGCAGTTGAGTTCAGTTAAAAGGCCCCTGAGAATGGCCCCATGTCATCAGAAAAAATAGAGAGAGGATTTTCTCTAGCGACAACCCCTTCCTTCCTGTCCTTGAAATTTCCTTCTTTATCCTACAAAGGAGAACCAGCCAGTTACTGGTCCTTATGTTCTCATTACCTGTCCCCAGTAGGAGAGAGAGAACTAATGATTTAGGGCCTTAGAGCAGTCTCTTCTGCTGGCTACAGAAACTGAAGATTAAAAGAACATTTCTGCAAGGACCAGGTACACCTAAAGAGGAGATGCCCAGTTTATTTTTATTTTTAAATTCAGGCAAACTAGTTTCACTGCAGGGGCTGGAGAGCCCTAGAACAGATGACCAGGAGGCATTAAACAAAAGGATTACATGTAGAGGAGAGTGATGGATCTGGAGTCAGAGGCCCAAGAGTCTAATTTTACATGTTACCTACTACCTTAATTTCCTCATCTGTAAAATGAAGGGGAACAGAAATTCCCTTTCAGTTCTAATTCTACTATCCTAGGAATCTAGAAGATGATGGATTTCTGTGTGACAAAAAGGTAAAGTAATACTCAAATACTAGTGTTCGTTTTTGAATCAATAACTTTGGCATTTTTTATAAAAATGATAGTAGCATTGGCAGCCAAGGAATACTAGAATATGTTGTTATCCAGTTATTTCAGTCCTGTCCAACTCTTCTTGACTATTTCTTGGCAAAGGTACTAGAGTGGTTTGCCATTTCCTTCCCCAGCTCCTTTTACAGATGAGGAAGCTGAGGAAAAAAGGATTAAGTGACTGTGCTCAGAGTCACACAGCTAGTAAATGTCCAAAGTCAGATTTGAACTCCTGAAGAGGAGTCTTCCTGATTTCAAGCCCAACACTCTACCACTGTACCGCCTAGCTGACCCAGCTATGCCTGAATATGCCTCTTTTCAGAAGATGCTGATCTCTTGGAATGTACACCCATTGAGAGCAGGGTCTGTCTTGCTTGATAGTCTTTGAATCCCTAAAGTAAGTGTTCAGACTTTTTTCCATTCATTTATTCATCTTTATTCACTCACCCACAGGTGTTATCTAGTGGCTGTGTTGATAACCAATTTTTGCAGGTGTTCCTGTGTGTTGGGGAAGTCAATTAGCCAATAAACATTTTTTTTGAGGACCTCCAATGGCTAGGCATTATGCTTAACACTGGGAATACAAATAGAAAAAGAGAGACCCTGCCCTCAAGGAAGGGGAAATGGGGGAAAAAGGAAGCTGAAAAGATGAGGAGGAAGGCAGCCAAGTGGAAAATGAATGCCCAAGACTCAGTGTCCAAAGCACAACTCTACTACAACCAATTGATTGTGTTAAGTATCCCTCTACCTCCTTCCACCTCTTGCCCCATCACCACTTCAGTTAATTACAACACAGAAGCAGTCTTGGGTAAAGGAATATATTCTATCTTAAAGGAAGTAAATAGAAGCATGGAAAGAGAACAGAATTTGATGTCATAAGACATGTGCTAAAAAAAAAAAAGATTTGTGTTCAAATTCTGGCTATCTTAGCCACAGTCCTTCCTTTGACCGAGCCTCAGTTTTTTCATTTGTAAAATAAAACCTCCCAGATCCCTTCTAGATTCCACGACCCTAGTGGCATGTTAGAAGATTGGCTTTCTTTTCTTCTTGGGGAACATCTTGCTTTCAACATCTTAGGTACTGAACTTTTGGGAGATTACTTCTGTCAATGTTTATCAATCCTAAGTCATTTATCAGGGGAAAAAATACAAAGCAAAGTGGGCTCTCTAGTAGCAGATACCCTGAAGAGTGATATAGGCGATATAGTATCTGAACTGAAGAGCCAGAGTCTGATGTTGGATGCAGTGCATTTTAGGAGAATCTTCTCAAAGTCTTATAGAGCCCCTAGATATCATAAAACCATTGAATCATCGGCCTAGAAGGATTCTATACCAGTCACTTATATATTGCACTTTTGTCAGCATTTACACAATTATAGGAAGGTTGTGTCTGTAATTCTTCAGAATCTGCAGGGAAATATTCTATAATTTTTGGGGTCCACCAGATAGAGCATCATATAATTTTCCAGATCAGGAAGTTCTTCCTGGCATCTAACCCCAAACCTTTACCTTTGGTAGAAGTAGAAAATGACTGGATATTTGCTTGTTCCTTTGTACAGTCCAATTTGGAGTAGAGAGTTATGGAGTTCCCTATAAAGTCCCCTTCTAGAGACCAAGGGTGGGAATGAAAACACTGCTGAAGGGCAAACTGGATCCTAGATGGATCCAAGACATCATTCTATAATTCTGTGAAAAGAGTATTGGTTATCATGGCTTTATCAATTCTGGAATCCTGGCTTGTAATCCCTAATCCTTAATGGTGTAATATGATATTGGGGCGTCATCTAATGGGCTCATAGATCTAGATCTAGACACTGAATCCAAAGCCTTCATTTTATAGATGGGGAAACTGAGGCTCAGAGAATTGAAACATACTTGTCCAAGGTCACATATGCAGACATTTGCTGAACCTAGATTCAAATCCATGTCTTTTTCTGGTTCCCAATCCAGTATTCTGACTATTGCTGCCATGTTGATTATGGACAGCAGACCCTTGATTTCTCTTCACTCCTATCACTTGTGGAAGTTGAATATGAAAAGTTGGTTTAGATATATGACTATAATCATTCTCTCAAGCCAAAAAGAGGAGAGGAATTTTATTTCTGTTTATAAAGTAACCATGAAGTCATGGGAAGAGTAATGAATCAGCAAACATTTATTGCAGACTCACAGAATATTAGAGCAAGAAAATATCTTAGAGATCATCTAGGTCAGCCCATCATCCAGAACAGCTAAGCCACCTGTTTGAAGTGACACAGCTAATTTGTTCTAGCTACCGGAATAGAACCTCAGACTCTGGATCACCAATTCAGTGCCTTTTTCCCCAAGCTGTCTTCTTACCTGCTCTCTTGGGAAATGGAGATAAAGACATTTACACTACTTACAGCATTGTTGTGAAGCTCAGTTGAACTGCCTAATGTATGCGAAAAGTGCTTTGTAAAATCCTAAAACACTGTCAAGATGCTAGATGTTTTTATAGAGTGGAATTTAGAATTTAGAAGAGTTTAGAAAAAGGCATTGGCTGAGAGGATAGGAGGATAGAAATAAAAGGAAGAAGGAGAGCAGAAAAGGGAAAGGAAGGAAAAGATGAAAAGGAGAGAGAGAAATAAATAAAAGGGGAAAGAGATTTTTTTTTTCTTACCATCTGGTCACAACCCCATTCTGGGCTGCACCTGCCCCTACGGCCCCTGGGGTTATGAAAGCTACTAAATCTTCCCAACTCTGCTCTCTCTACCAGCTGTGCCATTAACTAGCTGTGAAACTTTGGTCAAGTAAGGCGCCTTCTTAGGGCTCTCAGTTTTCTCACCTGTAAAATGAAAGGGGTTTCACTACATAAATGCTAAGGTTCCTTCTAGCTTTAACATTTTATGAAACAGTGAAATGTCTCTAAGTTCCAAGTAGAATAAACTGCAATCAACAACAAACATCCCTTCTCATTACCCTCTTAGGCTCCAAACAGTCTGACCCTTCCAGGTCCCTCCCAAGCAACATCATTTTAAATCTCCAATTCTAAAGTCAAGTCTTGCAAAGCATACCATCCCCAGAAAAGCCTCTTCCATGCTCCCTGGAAAGGCATCTCTCTTTTTGGCCATCTCCCCTCTCCAACACTGGAAGTGCCACTTGGGTGATCCTTCACTATGATTCTAATTTTCTCTCCCCAGTGTTCCCCTGACACCCTCTAATATGAGCCTCATCCAGTGAAATTTAATTGAAGCCAGAAAATCTTCAGCTGAATGAATTGTGACAACCTGATCATAAATATAAACTTTTAGGCAGAGGGGCTTTCATACCTGAGTGATGCCCGCTTCTCCCCACAACCTCAAGTCTATAGGGAAGAAACACAAGGCACGAAGAGGAGGAGGATTTTTTTTAAGCCCGTGGTTTGAACAGCCACCTGTCTGACCCAGCTCAGTTCATACATTCTTCTAACAGGCCTTCTGGAGGTCTGGTTCCCCAGGGAACAGGGTTGGCTGGCCCCTGGAATCTGCCATCCAGCTTGCTCTTGTGAGCAGCTGCAGGCTTTCTTCCAGCTCTCCCCTCTGGTTTTGCATTTGCTCTGCAGTGACACACTTGTTAAACGAATATTAGTTCATTTCTTGGATATCTTAAAACATCAGATTGTGGAGTTGAGTTTCCCCCCCTTTTTAACTGAATGCACACACACAGAAATACACAATCACACACACTGGGCTCTGCGACTTGAGAAGGGACTTGGGGGTTTCTCATATTTGCTTGTAATCCCTGCTTAACCTCATTCATTGTGGATGGAACTACCTGGGAACCATTCAAAGAATCTAGCCTCTGGGTCTGACAGCATGGTGGCTCTCATTGTTGACAAGAAACTGACAAAACCCAGAAAAAGACAGCTATGAACCAGGAATGTCTCACAACTCTGGATACCCACTTGAATCTTGACTGTCTCTTGCTTGATTGTCCCCAAAGTGCTAAGGGTACCAACCGAAGAGGTTAAGAAGCAGGAATTGCTATTGTAATTAGAGAAGTGAGTGGTATCTCAGAGAAAGTACTGGCCTGGAAATCTGAGAGCAGAGATCTAGTCAGGTCTCTTTAACCATTTAGCTGGATTTTCCTGAGCCAGTGCATCCTTCTGGGCTTCAGATGCTTCATGTGTAAAACGAAGGGAGGGAGGACCAAGATCCATTTCAGTTCTATAATTCCAACTATTGGAGAAACACGTGAGATTCATGTTGCATCAGGACAGGTGACAAAGCCTAGCTCATGTCTGAGTTTATACCTGTGCAGGCAGACACTCCTAGAGAGAGATTCCTTAGAACAAAGAAGGACAGATTTCCCACTCTTCCAATCTTGGCTAAATGGCCTGATTCTGGTGCAAGTTTCAGTTTACACCCACAGCCTGGCTTAGCTTTATCCAAAGCCAATTTTGTTCAGTAGCTCAATAATCAGCTTCTAAGGAAAGCTTTACTAGATCCATCTTCACTGGGTCATTTCAATTCAGAATGCTGTTGAGAAAGTTAACCTTGTTCTAAGTAATGGATGGCTGTCCCCTTTAGCTCTGTTTCTAGCTATCTCTCTGTCTCTGTCTCTATCTTTGTCTCCCATTCTCTCCTCATTCTTTGGTAATCTTGTCTACAACTATAGCTCCCATATATCCTTATGTCAATAATTCCCAATCACTGAATTTAGCTTCTTTCTCACATCAACTCCTATGGCCCTTGACCTTAAATCTGAAATTTCTAACTACCTATTGGTCCCTTCTACTATATGTCTTTCCAGCATTTCAAATTCAACTAGTACAAAACTCAAACCATCATCTTCTTCCCCAACTCCCCAAATATGTTTGTCCTTATTTCCCTATTTCTCTTTAAGGCAAAAACAACAACAACAAAAATCTCCTTACCTTCCATCTTAAAATCAGTACTAAATATTGGTTCTAAAGAACAAGAGAGGGGATCAGCTGGGTAGTGGATTGAGAGCCAGATCTAGAGACAGGAGGTCCTAGGTTCAAATGTGACCTCAGACACTTCCCAGCTGTGTGACCCTGGGCAAGTCACTTGACCCCCATTGCCTACCCTTACCACTCTTCTGTCTTGGAGCCAATACACAGTATTGACTCTAAGACGGAAGGCAAGGTTTTAAAACAAACAAACAAACAAACAAACAAACAAATAAATAAAGCACAAGAGAGGTAAGGGCTAGGCAATGGGGGTTAAATGACTTGCTCAGGGTCACACAGCTAAGGAAGTATCTGAGGCCAGACCTGACCTCAGGATCTCCTGCCTCTAGGCCTGACTCTCAGCCAACTGAACTATTTTTCTTGATGGTACCACCATACCCATACTTGCCTGGTTCAATAATAACTAGCCAGCCCTCATTAAGTCTTCCTTCTCCTTTATACCTCCTTTTCTTCCTCCTGCCAATTCTGCTTAGCATTTTCCTCGCATTCATCCCATCTTTACTCTCCTATTTTAAATTATTACTCTCCTATTTTTTTAAATCTTTATTACCGTTCACTTAGACTGTTTCAAGGGCCTCATAATTGGTCTTGCTACTTCTAGTCTTTCTCTGCTCTAATAAATCCTTCCCATAATCAGGTAGCTCCTCTGTCATCCCTCCTACTCAAACTCCCAAGCACCCACCACCATCCTATTCAAAAATCTTCCTTGGCTCCTTAGAGCATAAAGGTTAAAATACCAACGAATTAGTTTGACATGTAAGGCCTTCCAAGATCTGGCTCCAAATTACCTTTCTAGTCATAGTTTACTATACTCTTTCTCTTTTTCATAGTCTAGCTAAACTGGGCTGCTAGCTATTGTTCTCTGGTCTTATCTTGCCCTCTTACACCTTTACATATTTGCAAAGTCTGGGAACATACTCTTCATATATCCACCTTTTGAAAGTTCTTCCTTCCTTTAAGAACTAGCTAAGCATCCAACTTATTCCTGAACCCATCTCTGATTACCCCACCTGAAAATGATCTCTCTCTCCTCAAATTTCTTAAGATATTTTGGTAAGACCCCTCTGTCTTTATAGTATTCTGCCTTGTGTTTTACTTATTCATAGGCATGTTGTATCCTTCCTACTAGATTTTAATCACCATAAGGGCAGGGATTGCTTGTTGTTGTTGTTTTTTATTTTTTTATCTTTGTATCCCTAGTGACCATTATGCCTGGTACATAGATGACAATTAATAAATAGCTAATCAATCAAACGATTGAGAGGAAAGGAAGAGGAACAGATTTATGCACAACTAATAGTAATTCCTAATAATGATAATTCACATGTTGGCCCAATTACTTTGATTTAATCCTTTGTTTTCCAAAAATCCTGGGATGGTTATTTCTGTCTTCCTGGATATACTTCTGGATGGTAGGCAATGGAAAACTTGAAAGTAGAAGGAATCTGTCCTCAGGCTCCTCCTTCTGGGTGCTTAATCCTGAAATCTGATTCTTTCTTCTTCCTACTACCCACTTCCTACCATTCCCAAAAGACTGCTCTCAGATCATTCACACTGAACTAACCAATCAACAAGTTTTTAATAATTATCTTCTATGTTACTGGTGCTAGGTGATAGGGATACTAAGTTTAAATGACTGATGATAGTTTAAAGCTTTAAGCTAACTTGCTGATAAGGGTCAGTGGGAGTTCTTGGAAAGAAGGAAGAAAGGAGGGGAATTAGGAAAGAAGAAACAGAGAAAGGAAAGAAGAAAGGAAGGAAGGAAGGAAGGAAGGAGGGAGGGAGGGCAAGCCAGAAGGAGGAAGGAAGGGAGGAGGGAGGAAAAAGAGGAAGGAAGAAAAGAAAGAGTGAGGAAGGGAAGAAAGAAGAGGAAGAAAAAAATCTTACTGTGAATTTTTAAATTCTGTGATTAAAGCATGTTCTTTATTTCAAAATAAAGTGATATGCAATTTGGTGGCACTCTTATTAAACAGAAATAAAGGGAATGTTTCCATATTAAAAGTTTTGGAAAATCAGACTCTTGTGGCTCTGTAAATGATACAAGTAAATAGAGGTGTGTGGTGTTCCTTTCCAGTCTTCTTACCCTTTATTCCCTTTCATTTATTCTTTGATCCAATGGCACTGACCTTCTTGATATTCCAGACTCCAGGCATTTTTGCTGGCTGTCTCCCTTATCATCTTTCTTTCTTAGCTTCCTTGGCTTTTTTCAAGCCCCAACTAAAATAATCTTTATTCAGGAAGTCTTACCAATCCCCCCTTAATTCTTCTGCCTTCCCTCTATTGATTATTTCCAAATTATCCAGTATATATCTTATTTCTACAAAATTATTTGCATGTTGTCTCCCCCACTGAATTGTGAGCTCTTTGAGATCAGGAGCTGAGGAAGTATAGCAGGGATCTTTGAGAAAAAGGATTAGCTCAGGCTAATAATAATAATAACCTCCACTTATACAATATTTTCCAACTACAAAGCATTTTATGTGACTTATTTCATCCTCCCTAGCAACCCAGTGAGATGGGTAGCACAAGTATGATTATCCCCATCTAACCACAAGGAAACAGGTTCAGGTAAGTTTTTAAAAAAATAATAATGATGATAATAATAGTTGCTGGAATTTACACAGCACAAATATTATCTCATTTTATCCTCACAGCAACACTGGCAAGTAGTGGCTATTCTTCTTCTTCTCATTTTACAGAGAAGGAAGCTGAGGCAGCCAGAGGTTAAGTGACTTGCTCAGTGTCACACTGCTACTACATGATTTCCTGGAAATAATATATGCAGTAAGCAGTAGAAAGTACAATCTATGACTAAATACAGCTGCTCAATGGGTCCATATTTTCTTGTATGGTTCCTGTAGGGGAAGGAGCCCTCAGTTGTTAGAAAGGTCCTGGACTGGAATTAGACACTGTAGGTTGTAGGTTCTATACTTCTGCTATCTTCCTCAAGCCCTGTTGCCTTGGGCAAGACATTGAAGAGCTTCCTGGGAATCAGTTTCTTCATCTGTCAAAGTGAACATTCTCAGTTTCCCTCCTCACCCAGGAGGAACTTCTCTGATTCTATAAAACCAGGGGCTCACTTCCCCTGCAGAGGAAGACTGAGACTGGAGTTTGGGGGTGGGGTGGGGTGGGGAGATACCTCATTCAATATGGAGGCACCCTCTCCTCCTGTGGATTTCCATGCATCATGGTGAAGCATTTTGTCATTTGTCCCAAATCCCTCCTTTTAAGTTTTTGGACATTTTTATGGTTTGGGTTAATTTTTTCTCTCATTCCATGGTAGCTTTTATTTCTTTATTTTAAAAAAGTATTGATATATTTTGGATTTTTAAAAAAATCGCCATTTCCTTTTTACCCTACCCGGAGACATAGTTCCTGTAATCAATCTTTTTAAAAAGTAAGAGAGAGGGAGAAAAAGAAAAGCAGGTCAGCAAAACGAAGCCACATAGTCACGTGGTCTGGCTGTATATAGATGCAATTTTCCTCATCCATAGTCTCCCACCTCTGCAAAGGAAGGAGAATGCTGCATTTTCTCATCTCTGCGGCAGGACCGAGGCTAGTCATTATAACTACACTGGGTTCGATTTTCTTTTGTTTGGGGTTCTTTCATTTAGATTTTTCCGCTCGGCTCTCCTCACCCTTTCCAAAAGACTTCTGGACAGCCCAAGGCAGCTCTGGCAGCTGAGCTCCGGACCAGACTTCGCTTTGGGGACGGCTCTTTGCGTGCGGATGGACCGTCCACAGAGGGCGCTGTGCGGTCACTGAGCGCCGGACTCCGGAAAAAGCCTGTAAAAGTCATTGCCTGGGTGTGTTTCACTGCGTGGGCATTTTTATGGTATTTAAATGACGGGTGCCGGCTTTTATTGCTCAGTTTTTTCCCCAAATATATTTCCAATTCGTCGCGTATCTCCTTTACACGGGGAACCCCTTGTTTTTGTTCACATATTTGTCTAAAGGAGGAGGAAAGTGAGAGGTAGCGAGAAAAGGAGCCAATGCAGCAGGAAGGCAGGACTCGGGCCCCCGCGGGTGGGATGCAGGAGGATGCTAGCCCAGCTCTGAGAGTCCTCAGGGGTGGGTGGGGGTGGGTGGGCAGATAACCACCTTCCCTGCTCCCCGCTCCTGGCTTTCCTTTCCCTAGGCCGGCCCTGAAAGGAGCCCAGAAGGAAAGAGGCGCTTTGGATTGGTTCTTAAGAGCAAACACGAAACCAAACTTAGCCCGCTTGCCTGTCTTTGCCTCGACCCCCAGAGCCTAGGGCGCGGGCAAAAGCGAGCCGCCCCGTCCCTCCCGGGCCTGCAGACCGCGAGCTTGTCGCGCTGGCTCTAGCCAAATGCACCGTGCGTTTCCTGCTCGCCAGGTACAGTAGCTAGTCCTGGAAGAGATTAATGGCTGGACAGGATACCAGGCCAGACTGGCCCGACCGGCCAAGAACACAAGGGGCCAAACTGAAGACTCTATTCATGAGAATTTTACTTATCCTGGCAGCCTAGCCTTTTCTTCCTGTCCTGTTCGGCTGCCATGGAGTGCAGACTGCAAGGCAGAAATATGCAGAGGGGGAGGGGGAGGGAGGAGGGAGAGAAGAGGGAAGAAGGTGGG
>NC_058131.1:118257768-118272296 GCF_016433145.1 Gracilinanus agilis | reverse complement strand
GGGGGAGGGAGGAGGGAGAGAAGAGGGAAGAAGGTGGGGGGCGGGGAGGGAGCCCTTCCAGTGTGGTCAGGAGGAAGCGTAGGCCTTCTCACTGGGGGACTGTAGGCTAAGAGTGTTGAGCTAAGAGAATTTTGAACCCCGGGGGACGAGCGAGGTGGGGGAGGAGGAAGGAGTGGGAGGAGACTAGGAGGAAGAGAAATGTGATGTGATGTGAGTGTGCGTGCGCGCGGGTGCCTGGCACTCCGTTTTAGTCGCTCTTTGACGCTCCCAAATGGGGCCTTCAGATTACTCAGCAAAGTTGGGGAGCACGGGTCGGGAAACCCTTAAAAGTGGTTGGAGAGAAAGACATTTGTGGGGGCCTGCCAGGAGTCACTGAGGTGGGGGGCGGAGAAGGTCTGATTTATTCTCCCTTTTCTATGGGTTAGCTAATCAGAAAGAAATGCCCCCAGATGGGGCTGTCTCCGGGCGCTAATATTACTGGCCTCCGTTGGAAACTGCCCCTCCTTCTCTGAGTCCACTAGGAGCTTGCTGCCCAAAGAGGCTTGTTCAGCCTTTGTCTGAGGCTTGCTCTCCTTCATCTACAGGTCCCAGAGGGTTCTTTATGACTTATCTTTTACAGGAAGCTCCTTTTACGACTTCTCCATCTACTAGGGCCTCCCCTCAGGTCCCCAATGATCTTGTATGTAATTTGTATATATTTTGTATTTTTATAGTGTCGCAAAAGTCTTTTTTTTTAAATTCTTACCTTTGTTCTTAGATACTAAATATGGGTTCCAAAGAGAAGAGTGGTAAAAGCTAAGCAAATTAGGGTTATGTGATTTGCCCCGGGTCACACAAGAAGTATCTGAAGTCACATTTGAACCCAGGAGCTCCAGTCTTCCAGGCCCAGCTCTCTATCCACTGACCCACCTAGCTGTCCCTCCCCCTTATTTTCCAACCTGTCTTAAATAGTTCCTCAATTTAAACCTTTTTTTTTTTTTTCTTTTTTAGCCAAAATGATGTTCTCATGGTCTATACATTTCTTATACTTTTCTGATCTTGTACCTCTGCTTGGAATACCTTCTTTCTTCTTTGCTTAGCCAGATCTTATCTATCCTTTAAAAAAAATCCCCTGCTCTCCATGATGCATTCCCAAGAGACCTCAGTTTCTCCTCTGTCTTCTTAAAATCCCAGAGCACTTATTGTCTGTTCGACTCATTGGGACTTAAGGGCTTATGATTTCCTGGTTATTTTTCTTTTCCTTTATAGATCATATTTTCTCAACTAGGCTATAGCATTAAGATCCCTGTGAGCAAGTGTCCTCTCTTACATTTCTTTACATTCACGTCAGTGCCTAAGAGGGTGCCTCTCGTGTTGTAGGTGTCTGATGAAATGTTTGTTGATCATTATGGTCAAAAGAAAAAAAATAGGTCATTGGGGTATAGTTTCCCAAATTGGAGAATAAGCTCTCCTCACCAAAGAGGAGAGAGTCTCACTCTCCCCCTTGCCTAATTCTCAGTGCACTAGAGCAAAACCCTGTTACTGCCTGTGGGCATCCTCTCATCTGTAAAATCACCGAGGGAGGGACTTAGCCATGCCCAGAGGGAGGGACTTAGCCATGCCCAATTACAGAACAAATAGCTTGGCTCTCTTCTCTCGGGCTCGCCTCCACCAGCCTGGATGATTGGAAGTGGCCTTGGGACGCGTTCCAGAGAGCTCTCACAGCGGTGCTTCATTTCTCATTGCTTCTTGCTTCTCCTCTCTCCCACTCCTTCCTCTACCCTGGTTACAGCTCCTACACCCCTACAACCCTCACAACACGCCATCCTTGCAGTGTGATTGGGAGGAAGTCTCTGAGTTCCTTGAGGGCAAGGACTGTCTTTTGCCACTTTTTTTTTTTGGTATCCCCAACACTTAGCCCAGTGCCTGGCATGTAGTAGGCATTTAATAAATATTTATTGACTTTTACATTTCAATTCACCTTCCGGAGGGCCTGTTTTCTTAAAGGAAGAGCCTGCAATGTGGTAGATGAGAACTAAGAGTCCTGGAGTTAGAGAATTTGAGTTTGGAGCTTGACTCTATTATTTACCAGATATGTGACCTTGAATGTCCTATTTTATTCCTTTAGTCCCTACTCTTTTTTTTTTTAACTCTTACATTCTGTTTTAGTGATAACACTAGGACAGAAGGGCAAGAACTAGACAATTGGGGTTATGTGACTTGCCCAGGGTCATCCAGGTCACCATTTGAACCCAGTTCCTCCCAACTCCAGGTCTGTGCTCTATCCACTGTGCCACCTAGCTGCCCCTAATTCCTTACTTTAAAAAAATCTATAAATCTAGGGCAGTTAAGTGGTTTAGTGGCGTGAGAGCCAGGCCCAGAGATGGGAGGTTGTGAGTTCAGATGTGGCCTCAGACATTTCCTGGCTGTGTGATTCTGGGCAAGTCACTTAATTAACCATTGCCTAGTCTTTACGGTTCTTCTACTTTAGTATTAATCATTCTAACTTGGAAGGTAAGAATTTAAAAAAATCTATTAATCAAGGAGATTGGATTAGATAATCTTTAGAGTCCTCTTTATCTCTAAATCCTATGATACCTATAGCTTTTCCATTCTCTCTCTCTCTCTCTCTCTCTCTCTCTCTCTCTAGAAGGTATTAGCTATCACCATTTACAGATCAAAAACTGAGGCTCAGATATGAAATGTAATGCTGGAATGGTCTGTAGAGGACCAGTCCTTGACCTATACACAGATACTCTCTATGTTCTAACCCAAACAGGTGGAACTTTGGGGGAGCCTATTTCTAGTCTTGAGGGACTCGGGGTGGGCATTTTATAATGATTAAAAGTCTTCTAATTGGCTATGGAGGCTGAAGGACTGATTACTTAGGAATTATTGAACCAAATGTGCCTACAAGAGATGCAACCTGACCATCATTCAGCCTCTTTTTCTTTGGTGGCTTTGAGAGAGGGGGATTATTTTGATACGGGTGGAGGGGCAGAGAGAAGAGCTGGCTAAATTGCCTACCTAGCCACCATATGCCTCTGAGCACATAGTACCCTCATTTCTTTGTCTTAATTCTTTCTTGATCTTAATGGAATGAGTTTTCTAAAATGGAAGTGCTGAGACACTTCTGGAGATTCAGAAATTCCATCAGAGATCCCCCTGGCAACTAGAGTTATTATCAAAACTCAGATGTTAATGTTGCGAGGTCTGCAGAGACTGCAGGATGGCAGCTGCATGATCTAGCCTAGCAGCAGACAACCTACCAAACAGAATGCTGCACCTAAAGGAGACTTCATAAGAATTTACAGTCAGGAGTCAGAAGGTATCCCTTGGATACAGATGTTCTCTACATGTGTGCCTCAGTATTATTATGCTTTCTTTTTTATCCTATTTTCTCTAGGGACTTTGTGCATGTAAGGGAAGATTACCTCCTTTTTGGGGAGTGTTTTGTACCATCCATTCTTGCTATGTCTTCTTAGTTACCCATTTCTATAAGTTAATTGAGTTCATTTGGGGTTCCATTTGAGGGAGGGCTCAAGGTAAGTCATCCTTTATTGCCCTCCTTCTTTTGCTTCTGACACTCCTGATTTTGACACCATGATTCCCCACAGGTGCTTCCTCCCTGCCCCTGATTTTCAGCTCTTTTTTACATGCTGTCTTCCCCAACTAGAATATAAACTCCTTGAGGGCAGAAACTGTCTTTATTTTTGCTTGTATGTGAATTCTGAACACTTAGCACAGTGCCTAGCATATAGTAAGTGTTTAATAAATATGCCCTGCCTTGTTTTGTTGCTTTGATGGATTGATGGAAGCACACTGGTAGGGGCTTATAAGTGATTGTAGTAGAAAACCCAGATCCTCAGTTACCCTAAAACCCTGACTAGGGGTGCTCATTCTCCTCTTGGAAATTCCAGTCTGTTGTTGTGGACAAAGTTCAGGGAAGAGGCTCCAGACAGAATGCTACATAGGTGATTAGCTCATGATCACAGCCTCTAAGTGTCTCAGTCAGATAAAAGCTTAATGTCTTTCAGATCCCAAATTTGTCACCATATCCAAAAAGTCTAGATGGTGTTCCGAGTAGTGCTAGACTAGGAGTCAAAAGTTGAATTCACTAACTGGCCATGTGACCCATGAGAAATCATTTCACTTCTCTCAGCCTCATTTTCTTCATCTGTACAATGGGAAGCATGGAGTAGTTGTAAAATTAAAACAAGGTAATGGATGTAAAATGCTTTGTGAACATTAAAGTTCTGGCTGGACACTGGAGATAGCTATCATCTCTGTCTGTCTGTCTGTCTGTCTGTCTATCTCTCTATCTCTATCTATCTATCTATCTATCTATCTATCTATCTATCTATCTATCTATCTATCTATCTATCTATCTATCTATCTACTATTCCTACAGCTAATCTGAGGTCTCATTCCAGCAGAGGCCAGTGCTTTGAATTCACAGGTCAAAGTCCAAGCCTAAAGAAGAGCTCAAGCACAGACCCTAGAGGGAGGATGGGGTACAGGGGCATCCGGCTTCATTTGACAGCTTCTAGGGGAGCTGCAGCTCTCTAGTCCTAATGAACAATTTCCAGTTGAGGAAACCCGAAATACAGGAAAATAGCACCATCCAGGGAATTCCTCTCAGCCCAAAGGAAGAGCATAATGACCATAAATAATTTAGCTGCAATTAAAGTCCCCTGTAGGTAGCCTCCTTTATAGATCCATGCTTACAATGCAGAAATCAGACAAGATCTCAAAGGGTCGAATGACAACATTCAGCCTTCTTAGTATTCTCCTTTCCATATTGCCACCAGGTACTTCCTTCTGGGCAAATTCTGAACCTTCTACTTCCCATGTCCCCATAATAGTGTTAATACCATAACTACAAATCTTTCTTCCCTATAAAGTCTTCTAGTCTTATCTCCATCCAACTCCTCCTATGTGTTCCCTCTAATCGCTTTTTTTCTGGTCATTTGGCATACTTTATTTGCATCTTTGACTTTTTTTTAATGTTCATTACATATTCATTGGTTAAATGAAACCTAACTTTCTCTTGATGGCCTTACTGTCCTTGAAATCTTTTCCCTTTTAAGGTTCTCCTTCTTCTGTTACCCCTTAATTCACAAATTAAGGAGGAGGGATAGACATATTCCTTGCTCAACATTGCAACTTCCAAACCATACTTCAGCAATCTTCTTTAAAAGTTTGCTAGTAGGGGCCCCTAAATAATAAAATGGAAAGAGTGCCAGGCCTGGAGTCAGAAGGATCTGGGCTCAAAGTTGACCTCAGATACTTCCTAACTGTGTGACTCTGGGCAAGCCTTTTCATCTTGGTTGCCTAGCCCTTACTGCTCTTCTCTCTTTATAATTGTTACAAAGAGAGAAGGTAAGGGATTGGGAAAAATAGGTTTGTTAGTGACCGTCTGGGTAGCTAGATGATGCAATGGATAGAGTCCTGGGTGGATAGACCCAAGTTCAAATCTGATCTCAGACACTTACTTGCTGTGTATCCTAGGCAAGTCACTTAACCCTATTTGCCTCAGTTTCCTTATCTGTAAAATGAACTGGAGAAGGAAATGGTATACAACTTCTGTGTTTTTGCTAAGAAAACCCCAGATGGAGTTCTGAAGAGTTAGAAACAACCACCACAAACAACAACAATGACATCTCTACTAGATGCCATTAATTGCCTTTTATTTTTTCACAGTTCTCATTCTCCTTGACTTCTTTTCAATATTAATTTACACAGCTGACCACACTTTCTATATAACTCTCTACAGCCCCAGCCTTTCTCTTGCCCCAGATCCATATTTCCAGTTGCCCATGAAACATCTCTACTTCAACATCCATCCAGAAGCATCTCAAATCCAACAATAGTTCAAAACCAAACATACCATCTCTCTCCTCAATTCAGTTTCTCCTCCTCTCTACACTATTTTTATAAAATTTTATTAGCATTCTCTCAAATACTCAGGCTTGGAGCCATTGAGTCATCTTTGACCCTGCCTATCCCCATCTCCTCCGTCTCACACATTCAATTGGTTACCAATTCTATGATTGAAATGACTCCACTTCCATTCCTTCCCTTTTCATTTCATGAGATAGGCATAATTAAAGAGTTGGCATTGCACTAGAATTTGAACCAAGGTCTTTTGACTTCCTTTCCACATTGAAGTGCAAGTTATTTAATCCTTCTTTGCCCTAAGATGGCAACTAAGATTCTAAGTTGTAAATGAATTGCCATTCTGTGTCATTGGAGGGAATTTCTGTACTGGGATTCCCCACACTAATGAAATATTACTGATGCTGCTAAATTCTGGTGGTCATCAGAGATGGCAGAAAAATATATTCTTTACTATCATTGGTAGGGGAAGGATTGGTGCCATTCTTTTGACTACACATTGCTAAAAAAAGTGGGTAAAATTTCCCCTCAATATAGGAGATTCACAGTTTTGAATATTTTCCTTATAGAAAAGAACATTTGATCCAGAGTAAGAGCTAGATGGGACCTGAGAAGGCTTTGAGTAGAACCCCATCATTTTGCAGATAAGGAAACTGAGCCTAAAAAGTCAAGTGACTTACCCAAGGGACACCTAGCATCTAGCAGTAGTAGTAGTAGTAGTAGTAGTAGTAGTAGTAGTAGTAGTAGTAGCAGTAGTAGTAGTAGTAGTAGTAGATGGCATTCACTATCTAACCTTATTGAACCATTTTAAGAAGGACTTATTAAATGCCTATTATTAGATACTTTTCTAAGTGCTGGAGATACAAATAAAAACCAAAACCATTCCCTGTCCTCAATGAGTTTACCTTCAGATCCAAAGGTGGGAAGGGAAGCTGGCTTGGTCTGATTACCAGGAAGGTGCAGAATTGGTATGGAGACCCATGAGTCCATATGGTTACCAAATGACTGAAATGGCCAGAGACACCTGTAAGAACATCTCTGGGAACTGAGAAGGGATTTAGGTGCTCGGCAGGGTACAAGGACAGGGTCTGTGTACTACCCTTTGCAAGTCTTCCATATGGCACCACGTCCCATTTTGCACATAATAAATACTGTTGGATGGCATTGCTGGTCTTGACTCTGTGCTAAGCCTGGAGCAGACCCAGAGAACAGGGGCGAGGCTTCTCTGCATCATCAGAGAAACACAAAGGGCCTCCCTGGGACAAGCAGGAGGCGATGGCTGCCTGGGGGAGGTCCTGGGACCGTCACCCAGTCCAGAGTCCAAGCAGCTGCAAATGAAAGACAGACCCAGAAGGCACAAGCAAGCACTCAATCATCCCGCAGAGCCAAGAAATTCTGGCTAGAAACTTTACAATGGAGGAGAGGCACCGGGAAATGCTTGAAAACTAAGCGAGGCCCTTGTAACATTAGACCTCTGTCAAAAAGGGATTCGGGCCAAACCCTATTCTCCCCTCCTGGTAGAAACACAGAAACTGAGTTGAACCAAGAGGGCCAGGGGAGATGGCGAAAGATCCTAAGGAGGGACTCACCAGGAAGGAAAAAGCAAGTAGGGCTGGAATCTTCATCCTCCTCTCTCCCAAGACACAGAGGGAAGCTTGGCCAGAACTCTTGAACAGCAAGACTGGAAAGGGGAGATGGCAAATCTTTTTCTTTCTTTCTTTCTTTCTTTCTTTTTTTTTTCAAACACAACCCAGCAACCTGGACTCCACAGGCGAATATACACAAAAGTTTGTTGTGGAAATGAGACATGTGGCAACACTAGATCTGGCCAGGTCCCAGTGACTGTAAATACAAGAACTCAACTTCCATTTGCAGAAGGAGATGTTGGGAAACTACTGGAGAAAAAAAAGTTTAGAGATACAGACAGTCCCTTGATCCCTAGGCATTCGCCTATAGCTGAGAACTAAGCAGATCCATTCAACACTGCCAAGAAATCATCCTGCTTTGAGGGATGGGTTCATGTTTTTACAGAGTTTTGGGTACTTTTCAGCTTCATCATTTGTCTACCCCTTTTTGAGGGTCTTGCAAAGAAAAAAATGTAGAAAACATTCCATGGGAAGATTGTTTGCTAGAGCTGGAGTAGAGACAGAATGAAGCATTTACTCAATTTACTCAAAGCCTAGGCACAGTGCTGAATGCTTACAAATAATAAGCAAAAGCAGGGACCCTGTCCTCGAGGAGCTCTCCCTGTAAAAGAGATGGGGGAGTGCAAATGACTATTTCATACCCAAAGATCTGAGGGTCCAAGGCCACTCAAAGAGACTCGTGATGAAACTGATGGGTCTGAATGCAGATTGAAGCATAGCATTTTTCACTTCATTTCCTTCGTGAGTTTTTTTTTTCTAGTTTAAGTAATTTATGTCTTTTTTCCACAACTCGATGAACATATAAATACATATTTCATGATAGCACATGTACAACCTATATCATATTACCTACCATCTTGAGGAGTCCGGAGGGGAAAAATACGGATCACAAAATGTCAGAAATCAATTATTAAAATTTATGTCTATATATAATCTGGAAAAATACATAATTTTTAAAAAATACTAAAAAATACACTCTATATTTGGTATGAGAGGAATGTAATCCCAGAAGAGAAGCCTTTGGAAAAGGCTTTTTGGAGAAGCCTGGAAAAGGCTCATTGTAAAAGGTGGGATTTGAGCAGAATCAGGAGGCAGAAGTGAGGTGAGAGAGCAAACTGGGTGCAGAATACCTGGGCACAGCCAGTGCAAAGGCTTATGCAAGAAGATGGAACGGGATGGGAATGGAACAGAAAATGGGCCAGTGGGGCAGGATTGTAGTGGGCATGGAGGGAAGCAGAATCTTAGAAGATTAAAAAATAGGAAGGAGCTAGGCTGTGAAGGACTTTATTCTTTTTTTTTAACCCTTAACTTCTGTGTATTGGCTCCTAGGTGGAAGAGTGGTAAGGGTGGGCAATGGAGGTCAAGTGACTTGCCCACGGTCACACAGCTGGGAAGTGTCTGAGGCCGGATTTGAACCTAGGACCTCCCGTCTCTAGGTGAGTCGGGTGGAAGAGTGGTAAGGGTGGGCAATGGGGGTCAAGTGACTTGTCCAGGGTCACACAGCTGGGATCCAGATCCGGCCTCAGACACTTCCCAGCTGTGTGACCCTGGACAAGTCACTTGACCTCCATTGCCCACCCTTACCACTCTTCCACCTATGAGTCAATACACAGAAGTTAAGGGTTTAAAAAAAAAGTCAAAGACAGCCTGGAGATAATAGGGAGCTGTGGGAATTTATTGAAACAGGGTCAGGGCCCTATAGCAAAATGTTTGGGGTCCAACAAACACTTCATAAAGTGTGCTCTGGTGTTGTGCAATGGAAAAGGGTCTAGACTGGGAATTAGAAGATCCATAAAGATATTTAACTGTAAAATGAGGATGCCAACAGCCTTCACCTTGCAGGGTTGTAATGAGGAACAAGTGAGATAATATTGGTAAAAAGCCCTTGGCACAGGGCTTGGCACATCATAGTCACCATATAAATGATCATTCCCTTTTCTATATGACTGCATACTGGGTGTAACACCCAGGAGGTAAACTTACTATTCATGTGAGCTTGAGTAAGCAGGATCCTTTATTCTTTCAGTTGAATAAACCCATTTGGGGTTTACTTGATAAAGACATGGAAGTAGTTTGCCATTTCTTTCTCCTGCTCATTTTACAGATGAGGAAACTGAGGCAGGCAGGGTTAAGTGGCTTGCCCAGGGTCACACAGCTAGAAAGTATCTGGAGCTGTATTTGAACTCAGATCTTTCTGACTCCAGTCCTGGCACTGTATCCACTGCACCATCAAATTAGACTAGATGCCTACTAAGAGTCCTTTTAGGGATAACATTCTATAACCCTATTTCATTTGAATCTTATCTCTAAAATTGAATGCTTTCTATAAAATCTCCCTAGACAATATAAAATACTTAGGAATCTATCTGCCAAGAGAAACACAGGAATTATACAAACACAACTACAAAACACTTTCCACACAAGTAAAACTAGTTCTAAACAATTGGAAAATCATTAATTGCTCATGGGTAGGATGAGTTAACATAATAAAAATGAAAATCCTATTCAAATTAATTTACTTATTCAGTGCCATACCTATCAAACTACTAAGAAACTTTTTTACTGCATTAGAAAAAACTATAACAAAGTTCATTTGAAAGAACAAAAGATCAAGACTATCAAGGGAAATAATGAAAAGAAAAATGTGAAGGAAGGGGGCCTAGCAGTACCAGATCTTAAACTGTACTGTAAAGCAGCAGTCATCAAAACAATATGGTACTGGCTAAGAGACAGAAGGGAGGATCAATGGAATAGACTTGGAGTAAGTGATCTCAGCAAGACAGTATGATAAACCCAAAGATCCCAGCTTTTGGGACAAAAATCCACTATTTGACAAAACCTGCTGGAAAAATTGGAAAACAGTATGGGAAAGATTAGATTTAGATCAATATCTCACACCCTACACCAAGATAAACTCAGAATGGGTGAATGATTTGAATATAAAGAAGGAAACTATAAGTAAATTAGGTGAATAGTATACTTGTCAGATCTTAGGAAAAGGAAATATTTTAAGTCCAGGCAAGAGTTAGAAAAAATTACAAAATGTAAAATAATAAATAATTTTGATTACATTAAATTAAAAAGTTTTTGTACAAACAAAAACAATGCAGCCAAAATTAGAAGGGAAACAACAAATTGGGGAAAATCTTTATAACAAAAACCTCTGACAAAAGTCTAATTACTCAAATTTATAAGGAGCTAAATCAATTGTACAAAAAAATCAAACCATTCTCTAATTGATAAATGGGCAAGGGACATCAATAAGCAATTTTCAGATAAAGAAATCAAAACTATCAACAAGCACATGAAAAAGTGTTCTAAAGCTCTTATAATTAGGAAAATGCAAATCAAAACAACTCTGAGGTACCACCTCACACCTAGCAGATTGCCTAAAATGATAGCAAAGGAAAGTAATAAATGTTGGAGGGGATGTGGCAAAATTGGGACTTTGCTGGTAGAGTTGTGAATTGATCCAACCATTCTGCATGGCTTTGGAACTATGCCCAAAGAGCAATAAAAGACTGTCTGCCCTTTGATCCAGCCATACCACTGCTGGGTTTATACTCAAAGACTCATAAGGAAAAAAGACTTGTACAAAAATATTTATAGCTGTGCTCTTTGTGGTGGCAAAAAATTAGAAAATGAGGGAATGTCCTTCAATTGGGGAATGGCTGAACAAATTGTGGTATCTGCTGGTGATGGAATACTATTGTGTTAAAAGGAATAATGAACTGGAGGAATTCCATGTGAACTGCAGTGACCTCCAGGAATTAAAGCAGAGTGAAAGGAGCAGAACCAGGAGAACCTCATACACAGAGACTGATACACTGTGGCATAATTGAATGTAATGGACTTCTCTACTAGCAGCAATGCAATGATCCAGGACAATTCTGAGGGACTGTTGAGAAAGAATGCTATCCACATCCAGAGAAAGAAATGTGGGAGCAGAAACACAGAAGAAAAACAACTGCTTGAACACATGGGTTGATGCAGACATGATTTGAGATGTAGACTCTAAATGATCACCCCAGTGCAACTATCAATAATATGGAAATAGTTTTTGATCAATGATACATGTAAAACTCAGTGAAATTGCATGTTGGCTATGGGAGGGGGAATGAAGGGAGGGGAAGGAAAAAAATATGAATCATGTAACCATGGAAAAATACTCTAAATTAATTAATTAAATAAAATTTTCCAAATTAAAAAAATGAAATTGAATGCTGTCTAATCATAATAACCAAACTTGTCCCTGAAGATAAAAAGGAGGGATCTCTTTCTACTTTCATCATTGTGCGTGTGTGTGTATGTGTGTGTGTGTGTGTGTGTGAGGGTGTTTATGGGTGTGGGATGTTATATATGATTCTATGTGTGGGTTAGTTTTGCTGAATTATCTTTAAAAAAAAGATGGGATTGGGGGAACTAGGTGGCTTAAGAGATAGAGAGCCAGACATAGATGAGATGTCCTGGTTTCAAATCTGACCTCAGGCACTGCCTAGCTGAGCAAGTCACTGAACCCCAATTGCCCAGCCTCTTCTGCCTTGGAACTGATACTTGGACAAAAGGTAAGGATAAAAAAAAAGCTTTGCTAGGAGAGAATTGCTGGGTGGTGGGAGAGGGATATATTTGAAAATAAATGTGATCTCAACGGATAAGCACCTTTGTGACCCTGGGGAAAATGTTTAACTTAGTTAAACTTAGGACCTTAGTTTTATCATAAATTGAGGACGTTTGACTAGATGACTTCTAAGGTCCCTTACAGCTCCAGCTCAAATGATCTTATCAATTCTTCCATCTCTTTATTTTGACTTTGCCCCTTTCTGAATTCCTTAACTATGCTTTGAGTATGGTAGCTCCAGCTCAAGTCATATCTCTGGATTATAGACTCATAGATCTAGAACTCAACCAGACTTTTGAGGTTTTTTAGGCAAACACCCTCATTTTATAAGGAGTAGCCTCTCTTCAGCCACTCCTGAAACTGGGCACTAAAGTTCAAAGTCAGGGGTACCCAGAGAGCAAAAGACTACTTTTCTCCTTAAATTACTAGAAGTGACCCTCAGGATATGAATTTCTGATACTCTAGCTTCTGAGCCCCTACTGTTGTGGGAGGTTCAGAAATAAATTAGTCTGCCATACTCCATTAGCTTTTAGAAAAGGGATTTACCAAGTATAGTAAGAATAATTTGAACTAAATATTGCACCCCTCCTCCAAAGTTTAATGTTTACTCTACCACAAATATACATAGTTTTTGGGCAGAGTGGGTCCTAAGTTAAGGAATGAGAGTAGTTACCCACAGGTATAAATAATACATGTGGCAAAGGAGCATTTCCTAATCCCCTGCCCTAAAAGTACTTTTCTCTTTTTGTGGAGTTCTCATGAAGTTTGGTATCCATGATGGTGAGTTACAACTCTGGGCTGGCTCCTTAAAGACTACAGCATCACTGATGGACAAGTCATTTCTCTATTAGGTTGGGGATGATCTGGTGCTGGCCCTGTTTCCTTCTCCATTGGTTCAGTCTGATCTACTTCTTTTTTTATTTTTACAGTTTTTTAAAATTTTGATTTTTTCCCATGGTTCCATGATTCATGTTGTCTCCTTTCCCTCTTCCCTCACTCTCCCAGAGTTTACCAACAATTCCACTGGGTTCTACGTGTATTCTGATCTACTTCTGCTGGTACTCTTTTCTTGAAGTCCCCATCATCCTTAGGTAACTATCTTTTTGTCTTCTGGATATTGTCATCATCAGGAATCATAGAAGTCCAATTAGACAAAGCTTAGACATGGTTCTGTTGCATCTCAATGGAAAGAAGGGAGCAATGGAAGACCAGGGGGAAATTTCTCTCACATAATCAAAGTATACAAATAGACATATATAAAAACTAGCAAGTGGGTTTGGGGAGGAGTTGCTGACACTTGAGCCTTGCTCTAAACTGGTCAAAAAAAGGAAGAATAGACACATCCACACAGTTGGGTATTAAAAAAATGCATTTCACTCAATAGGGAAATAGCAGGGGAAAGGGAGAAGCAGAGGGAGAATTAGAAGAAGAATAGATCAAGGGAGATATTAATCCTAAGAAAAATGAACTCTAAAGATGCACAAAAATATTTATAGCTCTTTTTGAGATGGCAAAAATGGGAATCTGAGGGGGTACCAATAAATTGGGAAATGGATGAACAAGTTATGCTATATTAAGTGTGATAGAATACTACTGAGCTGAACTTTTTATCAGCATAATGACCAGCTATGGTTCTAGGAGACTAATGATGGAACATGCTACCCCACCTCTTGTTAGAGAAAGTAAAAGACTCAAAATGCACATTGAGACAAATAGTTTTGGGGAGAATGGCCAATGAGGAAACTTGTTTTGATTGGCTATACATGCTTATAATGAGATTAGTTTTTCTTGTGTTCTTCATGGAGGGACTGGGTTGGAGTGGGTGAGAAGGTAAATCTTGGCTGATTAAAACAAATAAAAATTAAAAAAAATAAATAGATGGGGTTATTCCCTCTGTATGCATATTGTTTAAAGGAGTTGATAGTTCTTCCTCTTAGGCAATTCAAAGACTTTTCATCACCACATGATATACCAATTCCTGAATCTTTCATGTGGTTGCTCGTACTGAAGGCAGGCAAGGAATATCCATGCTTATTTCAAAAACTGGACCTCCCAATTCAGACCACCCCCATTACATGCAGATGAGAAAACAGATTTAGGGGTGGAAAATGACTATGTTAAACCTCTAGAAGTCAAATGCCAGTGGTCTGGGAGTAGAAAAAACGACTTGAGAAGCCTAGGAGAGGTGAATCCATGTACACAATCCAGGAGTAGAATGCCCTGGCAACATACCTTGTGGTCAGTTTTCTCTGGGAAGGGTTATCCTCCTTCATTGCTTCTTTCTCTCTTTCATTCTTCCTTCCTTCCTTCCTTCCTTCCTTCCTTCCTTCCTTCCTTCCTTCCTTCCTTCCTTCCTTCCTTCCTTCCTTCCTTCCTTCCTTCCTTCC
>NC_058131.1:118159582-118257462 GCF_016433145.1 Gracilinanus agilis | reverse complement strand
TTCCTTCCTTCCTTCCTTCCTTCCTTTCTTCCTTCCTTCCTTCCTTCCTTTCTTTCTTTCTTTCTTTCTTTCTTTTTTCTTTCTTTCTTTCTTTTCCTCTCTCTCCTTTATTTCTTTCTCTCTTTCTCTCTTTCTTTCTTCCTTTCTCTCCTAAGTCAGAGAGTTTTTTTTTTTCATTTTTCTCCTTTCCCAACTGTGCCTGAGTAGCTAGGTTGTTTGCATTAAGGAAAGGTTTAAAGCTCTGTGGCCACAGAATATGGGCAAAAAAAAACTGAGGAGAAATGGAAAGTACTTCATACATGGGGCCCAGGACCTCAAGTATTTTTGGGGTTTGCTTCTATTCATATCTTATTTAAAAAACAACAACAACAATAAAAAGAAAACCTTAGAAGCTTCCATTTCTTGGACCTTCTCACACCTTCCATTGTCTGCAAAGCCTTTGCATTACTATTATAAATTCCATTTTTTCCATCAGGCCAAGCCCAAAGTTTTTATTGTAGACTACATAGACAGATTCGATACATGGATCCAGATGACACCTAGGGTTAAAATCATTCTCCATCACAGAGTCAGTTAGCCAATTAATAAACATTTAGCAAACACCTAGTATGTGCCAAGCACTGTGCTATGTGCTGAAGCATAATTAGGGAACAGGGCCTAAAAATCCCAAAGTTGGAGATTATCCTCTGTGTCTTTCTACCTCTCCTTTTATTTTTAAAAGTTTTAAAAATTGATATCTTTGTTTTTATGTCACCTATACTTCCTGCTATGTCCTCTCCTTTTCCCCTCCTGGCAAGCTATCCTGTATCACAAAGAATAACAACAATTAAAATTAAAATAGTACAGCAAAAAATAATCAATGCATCAATCAAGCATGACATATATAGTATGTAGTTTTCTACACCTACAATCCCCAACTTTTGCAAAGAAAGGAGGGATCTTCAATAATTTTTCCCATTTCATTGCTCCTTCTTTCTTGGAATTCTGGACTATTTATTCCCAAGTGCCTGTCCTGCTTGGTTAGAGATCTCAGTCAAGGTGTCAAGCAGTTAACAGCTTAAGGTGTTAGCTCCAGTCTAGAGCATTTGCAGATTGACTCAGGACTCTTAAAAGCCATCAGGACCTGGAGGAATAATATTTCTAATGGTGGAAGCAGTGCTTTGTAGTGGAAATACCACCACAGAGTCTTGGCAAGCCAGGTGGTGTAATGGCTAAAGCCCTGGGCCTGGAGTTCCAAAGAATCATCTTCCTGAGTTCAAACCTGGCCTCAGATACTTACTGGCTTTGTGACCTGTGGTAACTCACACAACCCTATTTGCCTCAGTTTCCTCACCTGTAAAATGAAATGGAGAAGAAAATGGCAAATCATTCCATTATCTTTATCATGAAAACTCCAAATGTGCTCACAAAGAGTTGAACATGACTAAGAAAAAGAGTTTTGGGTTTGAATTCCAGCTTTTCACCATGTGAACATGGGTCAGTTGCAACCTCTCTGAGCTGTGGTTTCCTCATCTGTGAAATAAGGATAACAATTCTTGAGTGTCCACTTCCAAAGGATTTTATGAACTCTACTTCTTATACTATACCTCTGACTCTGTTGAGGTGGGGAAACAAAGGTAATGAAGGCTCTCCTAGACTTCCATAAGTGGTTATTGAGAGGACCAAATGAGAGAGTTTATTAAAGAATTTTGTTAAGTTGCAAAGCCTTCATGTTGTTCATTCATTTCACTCATGTCTGACTCTGGGTGATCCCATTTGGGTTTTCTTGGACAACACAATGGCATGGTTTGCCATTACTTTCTCTATCTCATTTGACAGATAAAGAAACTAAGACAAAAAGGATTAAGTGACTTACCCAGGATCACACAACTATTAAGTGTCTGTGGCTAGATTTGAACTCAGAAAGATGAGTCTTTTTTACTGGCACTCTATCTACTGCTCTTCCTAGTTGCCCAAAGCCTATATAAGGGTCAGTTATTATCAGACTATTAGGAACTTAATAAACTATTAAGGGAGATATTTTGACGGTGGAGTGAGAAAGCTTTCTCAGAACTCCTGAAATCATATAATTTCGGTGCCTGCCCACTCCATCTACTTTAAAGATCCATCTGTGGGAGAGAAGCTCCATATAGCCCTTGGTACACAGTTGGCTTTCTATATAAGTGAGATCAATCAACCGGCAACTATTTATTAAGTTCCTACGGTAAGAGGGGTATCCCACAACTCTCAACTCCAATTAATGTAACAAAATACTCTGTAACCTGAAATCTTTATTAGATGAAGATGCCTCTCTGATTGAATTATAGAATCAATCAATCAAAAGTGTAAATTAAGTATGACCAATTCCTAGACATCTCTATTGAATCCATCAATCAAAGGTACAAACTAGCTACAAATTGAATGAAAGCTGATGAGCCACACAGGAAATGTCATGGAGTTGGTTGAAGAGTCTCAGTCATGCCCTGTGGGGCTTGGATAAAATAGCAAGCCAGTTTGGAATGGAGACTTACAATAAGTTGCCATTCTCATGGTGGAATGACCCTAGCAAGCCCCTGAGAGGAAATCACTTGACCAGAGGATAACTGTGGGAATCTTGAAGAGTCAGAAGATTTGGACTTCCCATCAGGGTCTGGTAGCAAGTAACAATATCCTCGGGGATTGAGAGTTAAGGACAAGTCAGACACATCAAAGAAAGGCAGTTTAATTATTCTTCAAGGGAACAAACTCTCCAAACTCAGCAGCAGCTATCTACGCTGAAAAGAAACTTCATGGAAACTTCTCAAAATTGAAAAAAAAAAAGACTTAAAATAATGAAGAACTGTGAGCTACCTTTGCCTCATGCACTCTCTAAACTGGAGCCCACTTTGCTTGGAACTCTATGTACTTGTGGATTGGGTGGGGCAATGGTGTTTTTACACCAATTGGTCTTACTATGCCACTTTAGTAAATACTTCTTTGTAAAAGCTAATTAGCTTTGGTTGACTATCAATTGGTTAATCAGTCTTGGGAAGTACACCAAATGGGGACTCATGAGAAACATCCATTCCCTCAAAATTACCCTTAGGAGAGAAGCTATCCTCTAGGGTCCCAACTAGTAGGGGTTGGGGAAGTGACCCTGGAGGGGATGCTACACTACTGTGTTCTGTTGAAGGGGAAAAAGGATTAATACTAATGTTGACATCTGCAGTTTAGTCCAAAAGATCTGGACTTCCCATCAGTGTCTGATAGCAAGTAGCAATGTCCTCAGGTATGGGGAGTTAAGAATGAATAAGACATCTCAAAGAAAGGCATTTCATTATTTTACAAGTGGAAAAACTCTCCAAGTTCAGCAGAGAGAGATAGATATACACTGAAAGGGAACTTCCAGAAATAATTTAACATCGTCTATATAAAAACCACTTGTAGCTTGGTGAGATGTCCAAATTTATAATTCCTCATGTCCTCCACCATGACATGACTCTTCTCCCAGTTTTGGTCATTTTCACTGTCTGTCCCTCATGCATAGAATGATCTCTGTCCTTGTCTCTGTCTCCTGGGTGCCTTGGCTTCCTTCAAATATCAACTAAGGCTTCCACAGGAAGCCGTTCTCAATCCTTCTTGATTCTAATACCTTCCCTCTATTGCTTATTTCTGGCTTATCCTTTATATAGCTTCTTTGTACGTAGTTATTTGTATGCTGTCTCTCCCATTATATTGTGAGGTCCTGGAAGACAGGGATTGTCTTGTCTTTCTTTGTATCCCCAGTTTAGGATGTCCCTGTTTATTGACTTTTGACTTCCTGACTGGCTAATGGACTGACTGCCCCAGGCCAATATTCAGGTAGCATTATGGGGATCTTGAACAAGGAAAAGGTATGTTAAAATATTTATTGACTGACTAAAATATAGTCTATATTAACATTCCAGAAGTTGTTGAGTAGCCTCATGGACTACTTGTTCAGTCATGTCTGACTCTTCATGACCACATTTGGGGTTTTCTTGGCAAAGATACTAGAGTAGCTTTCCATTTTTTTCTCCAGCTCATTTGACAGATGAGGAAATTGAGGCAAAAACAGGGTTAAGTAACTTGCCATGGACCACATAGCTAGTGTCTGAGACTGGATTTGAATTTGGGTCTTCCTGATGCTTATTTCTTATCCACTGTGCCACCTGGCTGTCCTGCTACTACTACTACTCTGGGCTACTATCCTTGAGGAATCAGTGGGGCACCTTCTATGGATCTATAATGAGATTTAACAAAATGAAAGCAGAGAATGGGCTTCACTTTTAATGAAAGAAGGTACTTTCCTTGGGTGAGTCCTGGCACCAGTGGCTTCAGGGACAATCAATGTTCTTATTTAAATCTTCATTAAGAGCTAAATTAATCTCCCCAATCTATTTCCTTAAGAAAGACCTTTTATTTGTCCTTGATTTATCTTCTATCTTTCTAAGGGGATTTTAGGGGAATCTAGAAAAGGATTCAGAGAAAAAATTCCTTCCTTCCTTCCTTCCATTGTTCTTCCCTAAGGCATCTCCCTGTTTTTGGTGAAGAGAGGCAGTAGTTATTGGAGGATCAAGAGAAACTTCCCAGAGGAGGTAGCATTTGACCTGAACCCTGAAGGAAACTGGGGATTCTGGAAGGTAGAGATTGTGCATTATAGGCATGGGAGTCAGTCTTAGCAAAGGCACAGAAGTAGAATATTGAATTTCACGTATGAGAGCAGTAAGTAGGTTAGTTTGGCTGGAACTTAGACTATATGAATCAATCAGCTCACTAGTCAGCAGACACATATCAAATGTCTGCTATTTGTAAGGACAGCGAGGTGGCACAGTGGGCAGAGCTCCAGGCCTGGAGTCAGATAGACCCATCTTCCAGAGTTCTAATCTGGCTTCAGACACTTACTATCTGTGTGACCTTGGGCAAGTCACTGAAGCTTGTTTGCCTCAGAAAAGAGAAGAATAGGGAGGGACTATAGGGAACAGGGAAGGGACTATAGATAGCTATCAATTATTTGAAAGGCTGCCAAAATGTAGAAGAGAGTTTAGACTTGTTCTGTCTGACTCCCCAAAGGGCAGAACTAGGAGCACTGAGTAGAACTTGTCAAAAAGGCAATTTTAGACTGGATGTCAGGACTTCCCATTTAGAATTGTCCCAAAGTGGGATGGACTGCCTCACTGGGTGGTGGGCTTCTTCTCTCCTCTTCCCTTTAGAGCTGCAAACATGGATTGAATGGCCACTTGCTGCGTATGTTACCTGGAAGTTTCTTTCTTGATTGGACCATCTAGCCCCCAAGGTACCTTCTAACTCTGTGATTCTATAACTGTATATTGGATGGTGCTAATGACCTCTTGCTCCTTTACTGCACAAAAAAAAAAAAAGGCACTAGGAGGGAGTGAAGAGATTTTCTGGTGGGGTTATAATCCTGACTTTGGAATAAAAAGCTGGGATCAAGCTAAAGTGAGTGTTTGAAGGCACTCAGGATCTTGGGGATGTGAAGATCTCTCCTTATTGGCAAACCTTGTTAACAGATGACCTCGGAGTGCTCATCTGACAGACACCAGAGTGAGAGGTTATAGGAGCTATTGATTTAATGGCAGCAATCACAGTTAGAAATTGTTCATTGCTTTCTTTCTCCAAAGCAGGTCACAGCAGCAGGTTCATCTGGGTAGGTTTCTTTGGACAGGTGTGCAGGAGAAACACGGTGGGTCTGCTTTATTGTAATACAATGGCTCACCCTTCCTGTCTCTGTGTGTCTCTCCCTCTATCTCTGTGTCTGTCTGTCTGTCTGTCTCTCTCTCTGACTGAGTCTTTTTCCTTTTCCTGCCCCTCCAGTTTCGCTGGCTTCCTTGTCTGTCTTTGGTGGCTCGACACAGTCAGGGGATCCACAACAGAAACATTTCACCATATGACAAGAGTTCATATTCAAAAAGTCCCCATCTCTCTCAGCAGTGACGATTCTGGGAAATCAGCTCTATTTTGGACCTCTGGGTTTTCCTTGTCATTACAGGTGCTGAGGTTCCTAGGAAACAGGAACCCCCAGGGGAGCAGAAACAGAAGATGAATTAGGAGCCACACAGCCCCAACCACACAATTCTCAACCCGACGCCCTAAAAGCCTTTATCAAAATGGCACCCGCAGCTACCTCCCTGGGATATTGACAGCACTTCCAGGAATAGTTAGTCAAGACAGATCTATCAGGGGCAGGATTGGTGTTTAATCTGATTCTCTTTTTGGAGAGGGTGGGCATGCCTTGTGGAGAGAGCAGGGAGTAACTTCTGACTAGGATTCAGGCACTGTGGGCTGCCCCCAAAATGGGTTAGGACATGCTCCTCTCTGCTAGCCTATAAAAGTAAACCAAAAGGCTTGCTTCTTACATCTTTTCTCTTGGGCTTTTCTTTCTTCTGGAGTGCAGAGAGAAGGGGTTTCTCCCTCTCTTTTCAGTCTCCATCCCTACCTTCTCATATCCCTCTACCTATCTGGCAGAGGCTGACATGTCCTTATCCAGAAGCCTGAGAAGAGGGTTCCTGAGTGTGCCCTTTCCCAGGAGCTGGCAGGAGTTAGGGAAATGACAGCAAATGTGTACTTGCCCACTTGCCCTGAGGAGGGAAGACAATGGACAATATTCCTGGATTCCAGCCTCCTCCTGTGTCCAGGAGGGGAGGAATTCAATTTCCTAATTAGAATGATCTGAGAACCTAGCTTTCTGGCCAAAAAAGGTAGATTTCTTAGGCAGTCTCACTTTTAGGGTTGTCTCATGGGTAACCTCATATTCAGAAGTTCTAGAATCCAGTCTTTTTTTTTTTTTATCCAGGAAAGACCGATTTCCTAAAGAGAGTCGTCATAGCATCTAGCCTTCTAAACAGAGAAGGGAGACTGAATCCTTGGGCAGTGCCAGCCAGAAAGGTTGTTTTAAACAGAACTCCAAGTCTGAGAATTTGAAAACCAGATCTGGAGAGAAGGGGAATTCCTAGTGTTATTTTGGGGCAAAGATGAGGACTGCTGATGTCATATCTGAAGCTGGAAGAAATGCAAAGGTCACAACTTGGGAGGGCAAGGTTGGGATCTTGCCCATCCTCTATACCATATTAGAGTGAGTTATTTGGAGTATGCAAGTCCAGTGGGAAGGAGAGTTCTTCATTTGCTCTCTCAGAATGTATTTCCTTTGAGGGAGGAGTTTAAACCCTACACTAGCACTATGAGTCTGAGAGGGACTATGGAGGACTGTGGAAAAAAGGTATTTTACCAGAATGCCAAGTTCAATCATTTTCTAGTGTGCTCTCTCTATATAGATTTACTGGTCCCTGCGATTCTAGTTGAAATAAGTTACTCGAGGGCAGGAATTCTTTCCTTCTGTCTTTGTATCTCCAGTGCCCAGCACAGTATATAGTTAAGTATTGGTATGATGACACATATGGGCAGCTAGGTGACACATTGGATAGAATGCCAAGTTTAGAGTCAGGAAGACTCTTTTTCCTGAGTTCAAATCTGACCTTAGATATGTAGTAGCTGTATGACCCTGGACTATTCACTTAACCTTATTTACTTCAGTTTCTTCATCTGTAAAATGAGTTGGAGAAGGAAATTGCAAATCATTCAGTATCTCTGCCAAGAAAACCCCAAATGGGAATCACGAAGTGTTGGTCATGACTGAAAAATATCGGTATATCATAAACTTTAATGAATATTTATCAAAATGAATTGAATTCAACTGAATAGAATATACTGCTCTAATAAGATTGTGCTATTATATGGTGAAGGGTTAGCCTAGATTCAAGTCATACTAGAAGTGAGACCCTGGACAAGTCATTTATGGATAAATCTCAGTGCCTCAGATAACTTCTTGAGGCTATCATCACTAATGAGATTTGCATTGGTAGAGTTTTCATGGTGGAAGTCTTTTGAACCAATGTAATCACATGCCCAGGATTTTTTAAAAAGTCCAACTCTGATATCTCATTGTGGCATAGAGGTAACTCTTGATTCTTTTACTATTCCACCAGATATAATAAGCTCCATCAGGCAATACCAAGCTGGCAAAACTTTGTCTATGGGGCTAGTAAAGGACTCTGTGGCTGTTGTCCAAGGATCACCTAGCTAAAAGCAGAGATGCTTTGTACTCTAGACAGGAGGGTGATCAGATTTTCAGCTTGGACAGCTCTCAAAGACCACCCATTCAAATAATAAGAGAGGTTGTAGTCTCTGTGACCATGGACTTGCACCGATAAAGTTCCCAATTCTTGAAGAATCAAAGTGGATAAGAGTTTATATTATTTTGAAAAATGCCCCGATTTTCAGTTTAATTTCTCACTTTCTATTCAAAGATAGAGCTTGGGTGGAAAGTGAGAGGGCAGCTGGGTAGCACAGTGGATAGAGCAGCAGACCTGGAGTCAGGAGGACCTAGATTCAAATCTAACCGCAGACACTTTCTGGCTGAATAGACCCTGGGCAAGTCACTTAACTCCAATTGCCTAGCCCTTGCCAATCTTCTGTCTTAGAATGGATACTAAGATGGAAAGTATGTAGACACTAAACGATAACTCTAGTCCAACTATTAATAATATGAAATTGGGTCTTAATCAATGATACATGTATAACCCAGTGGAATTGTGCATCAGCTAAGGGGGGTTGGGGGGGCTTGAAAGAGAGGGAAAGAGCATGAAACATGTAACTATGGGAAAATATTCAAAATTTTAAAAAAGTATATAACAAGTTAAAAAAATTTTTAAGAGTTTAAATTGGAAATATCTTAGTTCCTAGAGATAGGGAGAAGTAGCTGAAAAACACCCTTGATTGTGACCATCATGTAGTAAGACTGCTCTCATCTCACAGAGGTCTTGACAAATAATCAAAGAAATGAAATTAGTTCTGAATGTGCGACTATTTGCAGGGCTATGTTAAGCACCTGAAAGATGGGAGCTTTTCTGAGAACAACTAGATTTCTACTGAAATGCCATCCCCTTCCAATTCAGCTTTTTGCCCATCTTTCAAAGCCTAGCTCAAATGTCATCCCCATGAAACTTCCTTTTATCTCCCCAACTAGAAGTGATCACTCCCTCCCGGAAACCAACATGTCCTTTTGGATTTATCATTTGCACTTTCATTTGTTTCCTTCCATCAGAACTATTCCTCTGGTATCCATATTGGCATCTCTAAGAGGACAAGGGCAGTTTCTTACTACTCTGGGTAGCCCCTCACCACCTTAGCACAGTGCCTGACACACCAATATTCATGTGTTTGTAAACTGGTGTGTCCAAGGGTGTGCTGGAGCCGGCTTTATGCTCCAGAAAGATCCAATTGTCAAGTTTTCAGTGTGAGCACTGATCCCTCAGAAATCAGGAATCACTATAAATCAGAGCTTAGCTGATTGTTTTGTGGATTGTTTAGACTTAAGAAAGTGATAATAATTTAGATTAAAATTAAATGTGTTCGATAGCCATCCTTCCCTTCCCTTCTCTCCCCCCCCCCAGTGCCCCAGCCCTGTTATTAAACATTGCCCAGCACACCCCTGAATGGCTGTATAAACCCTGCTTGAGCTCAGTAGAAGGTTTGAGGAAGGATGAGGCCTCATGACTGTTGGACAATACTACTACTACTACTACTACTACTACTACTAATAATAATAATAATAATAATAATATCTGACATTCAGATAGCGATTTAAGGTTTACAAAGTGTTTTGTATCCATTATCTCATTTGAACCTTCCAGCATCCTTGGGTCTGTAATATAGCTCCATCGTCTCTGGTCAGTGTTTCCCTAGAGACTGCCATTGCTCGGACGTTTCTGGCACAGTTCCTGTGCCAACACAACCCAGGTTGGCCATCCAGGTAGAGGGAGGGAGGATGGCCAATTGTAAGCTTCCAAGAAGACTGACAGGTTATCTTGTCCCATCACACGGTGGTTTATGATACAATACACATCTCGATTTCCTCAATTCCTCTTCTTTTGGGAAGAATGAATGGAGAGATAAGATTCCATTCTGCGGGGTCTAAGAAATTATGACTGATGTAAAAAATAAGAGGTGGGAGGAGTTTAGGAAAAGAAAATTGGAGTATCTGCTCCCCTGCTCTTCTCCTGTCAAGCCAGACTTTGGGGAGAGGAATGTGTCTGCTATTGTTAATGTTTCTTATATGTGCTGTTGCTGGATATCACCCTGCTTTTCCTAAATCAAATTATCTTGCTTATCTACAATATGAGGTCTGAGTAACCATTAAGAGTTGGCTCTTGGGGGCAACTGGGTGGCTCAGTGTTTTGAGAGCCAAGCCTAGAGACAGAAGGTCCTGGGTTCAATTCTGGCCTCCTTAGAAGCAATGCATAATATTGATTCTAAGATAAGATTTAAAAAACAAACAAACAAAAATCTATGGAGTATAGTAATGATGTGCTGGTAAGGCAACTAGGTGGCATAGTAGACAGACACAGGACCTATAGTCAGGAAGATCTGTTCAAATATTATTAGCTATGTGACCCTGGACAAGTCACTTATCCTTTGTTTGCCTCAGTTTCTTTGACTGTACAATGGGGATAACAACAGAATCTACCTTGAAGAATTGTTGTGAAACTCAAATGAGATCATAGTTGTAAAATGCTTAATACAATGCCTGGCATATATTGGTGATATATAAATGCTCATTCCCTCCCAGGTGATGTTTATTGACCAGCTCACTAGAAAAAAATGTACTCACAACATTCTCTTAAATATTATCTGCATTATTGATATTTTCTCCCTCACATTATTAAATACAGACAATCAACAAAACCTTGATTTGTAGCATTTGCTGATCTCCAAGGTTTGTAAACGTTCACACAAAAAATTTAACAATCATCTCTCCTGGACAGGTTCTCCATCCAGCCCACCCCTGAATGTCTTCCTTTTAACTATCTTGGTTTTCTTTCCAAGGGCTTCTTTTGATCTCATCCTGTGAAATTTCCTAGCTCCATCTCCCAACATTGGTTCCTTTTAGACAAGCTGACAGTGAAAAAAAATTAAAAAGAAAAAGAAAAAGGGGAAAAAACCCACCACCTCCAACCCCCCAAAAAAACCTTGGTCAGAATAAAATACTGCCAGGGTCTTTATTGCAATTTGCATCGCATTATGCATAATGATTTGTAATTTTACATTTAGAGCTATTATCTTTTGGCAGCCACCTTGACTTGAAATAAGTGTCTCTTCTCCCAAGGGGCTGCCATGAACTGTGGCTCTAACCGGCGCCGCACCAGTGGGGAGACTGGAGAGGTGGGGGGGAAGGGCGGGGAACCACATGCCTGCAGTTGCTGCTTCCTCTTTGGCATGTGAATTGAAGCAGCCCTCGGCTTGGCACTTATCATGGATGCTACTCCGATGACGATCAGCCACCCTGCCAAGGTCTTTTAAGTGCAATGTGATGAAAGCATGGCTCTCTTCTGTCCCCCTCCTCTTGCTTCCAGCCCTGCTGGAGTGGAGGGTTATGGGGGGCAGGGCTCCCCCCTCACAGCTGACTCAGGACCCTCTCTTAGAGTGGCCTGGAAGCTGGACCTCCTTTGCTCCAGATTCTGTAGCCTCTTGGAAGCGCTTGAAACAGAACCGGCCAGGAAGCTCCCCAGTGGAAGAGGGCTCGCAGAGGAAGTTGGACAGTTTCCAACTGGAATGCTCCATGGTATTCTCCCACCCACTCCTTAGCTCCCCAAGCCTCTAAGTGACAAGTGACTGAAGAATGTCAGTGGGTTATCACAGAATAATTTGGCCTCCTAGTTGGAGCCTGAATGCTCCTTAGAGCCATCAACGAGGAAGGGATGCATCCAGAATGGGAAAAAGAGCTGGGTGGATGTTCTCTGTCCTGGTTTACAATCTTGTTCCCTTTTCTCTGGGGATCAGGGGGAAGGTGGTGCCAGAGTGAAGGTCTGATATGGCCAGGTTCTATGAACACAAACCCCTTTTTATTCAACTGCCTTGAAAATTTAACCCAGGTTGACCTCCCCCTCCAGGGTTTTGTTGGTGTTTCTTATAGGGCCTTTGCTTTATTTTTCTAGCATAGGGCTAATCTGTTTTTAGAAATTGGCCTACATAAAGAAAAAAATGCTTTCCCTACCCTTGTCCCTCTGCCAAATATTCAGGAAGTGGTCCTTAAAATGGAGATCTGAGCCTTCCGTTGGTATATTGGTATATTGGTTCTATGGGTAGTTTTGCAATGGAAGAGACTGATAGGATGGATGGAAGGCCTCACCAGCCTAAGGAACTGTAGCTCAAAATTAGATTAGCTAGCAAGTATAGGTCCTGTGGAGTCCAAACTGGAAGAAATCTTTTTATTGAAATATAACTAATAAGGATGTCTTGGATGCACCCATTCCCTAGTTTTAGGAAGAGATTTCCCAGAATTCCTCACCTTCCCATTTTGCCTTGACCTTGGGCCTAGTAGAGGGGATTGGTGTGACCTTCTCTAAGATTTATGGGGAAGAGGAGTCATTAGAAGACTTGGGATAACTGAATGAAGATGATGAGGAGAGCCATGTTTGAGCAGACTCCCATGGGGAGAAAAAAAGCAAAGGAGTTGTGAAGAACAGCTCCTGACAAGATGGTGGACTCTTCTCATAGCCTATATAATTGGAGTAAAAAGAAAAGAACATGGAGTTACGTTGCATGTTCCTCACTTAAGCTCCTTTTCCCCACATCCATATCAGAAGGGCATGACGAGGAACACGTGATAGATTAGTCCTATAAGAGGCTAACAGGTGAAGTTGCTTTACTTTGATTATTTAAAACCCGTGTGTATGATTGTGATTGTAAATTGGGTGCCAACCAGCTGGCTCTCCTGTTTAGATTACGGCTCTCTATAACTGGCCAGTGGTGAACCAGGAGAGGGACTCATTCACCATCATAAAAGGGAGCCTGGCTGGAACACTGGCTTGAGAGTACCCATTCTCACCAGAATAAAATGAAATAACCTTTGCCGCATTAACGCCAAGTTCAAGATTCTTTTGGGTAGGTGGTCATTCCTCTCAGGAGGTTATCAGTTTGCCAGCTCCCACTGAAATACACTTGGTTGTATGTAGGCAAAAATCTGGAGATTTTCTTATTTCTCTTCTCCCTCTTCTGTCTTCCAAGAGGGCAGATGTACAGTATCTGAGCCCGACTCACTGTGTGACTGTGGATAAATAAGCCTCAGCAGGCTTGGGCAGTAAGGAGCCTAGAGGGAAAAGTTAAGTGGAGGTTCCCTTCCTGTCTCTTGAACAAGTCTACAATTCCCCCGGACAAGATTCGAATTTCCTAGATGAAATGTGAATTCTCTGTGTGGGTCCTCATTGTCCCACTTGCCTTGGCCAAGGCTGTCCACCTCCATGAAATCCCCAAGTCAATAGCTCCTCCATGAGAGTTCACACATTTGAACTGGCCCTGGGGCTTCAGAAAGAAAGACAGCCTCACCAGGAGAAAGATAGGAAGAAAAACAGAGACATTTTGATTGTCTTTCTATCCTTAGTATTCAGCAGAGTGCCTGGCACATGCTAAGAATTGAATAAATGTTTACTGAGTTATGGATATGACTAGACACACAGACAGTAAAATACACTGACATATGCATTCATACATACATTCACATATACATGGGGCTTCAGTGGATCTAGAAAGAGTCTTGGTATATCCACTGAATCTCATCAGGCAACCAAATGCATCCACATGGCATCAAATGAAGAAGGAGGAGGGGGAAGAAAAGGAGGAGAAGAGCAAAAATTAGATAAAACAAAAGGATTTAGAGCCTTAAAGAATAAAGTGGGAGAGAAAACAAAATGGCAGACCTTACTAAGACCTAGAGAGTGGCTTCAGGCCATATTACCTGTGCAGGTCCAAAGAGGAAGAGGGAGCTTCTATGCATCAAGGGGCATCCAAGAGCTAGCTTTTTACTATTTAGTATTATAAGTTTCCTCTCCTCCAACTGAAGCTCTTTGAAAAGGTGAGAATTTTTGTGATTCTCAGCAGACTTGTATATAAGTCTATTTTGCATATTTTTTGGATTAAATAAAATGGTTCCCATATTCAAGGTTTTGCAGCCTGATTGCTTGCACAGGGGTCATAGGATTTAGAGAGACATAAGCCAAATTCTGATGTTCCCAAAGGAGATTCTGTTAAGGAAAAAATAAGCTATAGAGATTTTCAAGAGAGGCCCCCATACATGAACTCAGCTTAAGGTCTGAAGTTCAGCTGATATATGGATTATTTTTCCTTTTGGAGCTTCAGTTTTCTTATCTGTAAAATGAATACCTTCTAATCATATGGATTACATCATGGCTTCAGTGCTGGAAGGGACCTCAGACTTCTAGTCTAGTCTCCTCCTTTTACAGATGAGGAAATGGAGACTCAGAGAAGTAAAATGACTTGTCCAAAGGCACACTGGTATCAATTAATCCAAAATTAATCATGTATCAAATACCTGTTATGTGCCAGGCACTGTGCTAAGTGCTAAGATAAAAAAATACAGTTATCCCTTCCATATCATGACTTTACCCATTATGGTTCTGATTTATCACAGATTGGCATAAGAAATTAAATGGGAATTTTAGGTTTGGTTTGCAGAAGACGTGGATGACACACAAAAGCCAGCAGACAACACAGAAAAAGTTTAGAAACTCAGAAATGCATATTTAACTCAAAATTTATAAGAAGTTATTATAAAACCCCATAGAAGGAAAAGAAAAAATTCAGACTTCTCTGATATGAAGTAAGGGCCAAAAATTTTTAAGTGAATTTTCCAGATTGTAGGGGGCTGGCATCCCTAACCTCCCATCATGTAGAAGAGATAACTGTAGAGGCAAAAGACAGCCTTTGCCTTCAAAGAGCTTATAGTCTAATGGGGAAGACAACAAATAAACAAGGAAATATATGTAACCAAAGAGTAAATCAAAAACATTTATCAAGTTCTAACTACGTGCTAGGCATTTGACAAGTGAGGGAGATACAAAAAGGGACAAAAGACAGTCTGAGCCTTCAAGAAGCTTACAATCTAATATAAGACATGCAAAAAAATGTATACAAAACAAGCTATAGACAAAATAAATAGGAAATAATTAACAGAGGGAAGGCCCTAGAATGAAAAGGGATTGGGAAAGGCTTCTGTAGAAGATGGGATTTTATCTGGTAGTCTGTAGCTGATTATGTCCTGTTAATGTCCTGTTAAATGCCATATAAACTATTATTATAATCTAATGTACAAAAATTGACCAGCCTCCAATTAATTTTTTCTTTTTCACAATAGCCTATTCGTCACAATAGGAATACTATCAGAATTCTGGGCTGCTTCAGGGGACAAGTGACTACTTAGAAGTGTGGCTTTAGACAAGAGAATCTGAAACATACATCTAGCTCCAGAAAGCCTGCTTGAGCAATCAATGGCCAGACTACAAATCATCAGAGAAGACATTTATTGAGCTCCTGCTTTGAGTAGGGAGCTCCTGGGGACCAGAGGGGCTCTCAGTAGAGATGGAATAGGTAGGAGCTCACACAATAGGATCTAAAGAGGCGAGAGAGGAAGCCCTAAAAATCTGATCCATTCATGCCCCATAGCTTCTGGAATTCCTCCAGAATTGGTGACACCTTTGGGTTCATCTTCTAAAATTAAGTTATGGGACTGGGGGGAGATTGGGGTGATGGGTTAGGTAACATATTAAAATGGACCCTGAAGTAGATAACTTCTCAGGTTCTTAATCTTCCTGACAGGAGGATTCAGGAGTACCACGAGAACACGGTGTTGATGTTAGACCATGGGAGGGGCAGAAAGTGGGGCAGTTGGAGCGGAAGACAAACTTCCTTGCTTCCCAGTTTTGTTTAAGCCGAGGTCCCCGACCTTTTAGATAAAACGTTACATAAAGAAATGAAGCTTTCCTTGTAGGTAAAAGCCTGGGGGATTGTGGGTTTAGTGCCAAGGAAGTGTGTGAGCTGGCCACTGGAATGGGCGGATGGGTGGGTGGTGCGCATCACCGACTTCCACTGAGTCAGAGAAAACTCTGTGGAGGAGGGAAACTCACCCCCACATTGATGCACTGGGGAAGCTACAGACAATCGTGGAGAATCAGGATGTGCCACAGTTGGGGGGCAGGGAATGGTGGCAAAGAAGAGATGGGGCTGGGGGCGGGATGGAGGGGAGGGGGGCTTCTTGGAAATGTGTTTTTAGAGCCAAGCATCACAGCGTCCGAATCCCGCCTTGTCCAGCTTGTCCTTATTGCAAACACAGCCTGCCACAAAGCTCTTAGGAGTTGTGATTCTGATCCAGAGCGCTGGGAATCTGTGTTGCTATGAGAACCCGAACTATTGGGTTTCTTTGGGTTAAATTCAGAAGTTGGATGCAATGGCACAAGACTGGCGTATTTCCTTAGTGCCGCCTTCAGCTGGGAAGTGTCTGCATCGATGCAGCGGGCTCTCCCTCTCCAGAAATCGTGACCCCATTCAGCCTTTGCAGCCTTCTTAATAGGGAAGGATTTTCCGAACCTTTCCAAGGTATAAAATATCAGAAAAGCCAGGTGTGGGCAGTGGAGATTCCTGGGAAGGGGACAGGAGGAAAAGATCGGAGGAAGGAGGGGCAGAAAAAAGGAAAAGCAGGAGAAACGAGGGCTCAGCAGCTTCCCTGGGTGAGTGTAATCCGAGTGTGCAGTCCCAGACCCTGCTTTAGAAAGTCAATTTGGAGAGGAAGTGTGACATGAGCCAAATGCAGGGAGTTCAACAGCTGTTGGGCTTTTGCTGCATTCCAGAGGCCAGGCTGCCTACGATGGGGTGGGTGTGGGGCCAGGATGGTCCCTCTGCTGAGATGGCTGCTCTGTTGGCATCAGGGGCCTCAGAGCGGGCCATGGACCTTTGCAAAAAGGGCCAGGTCTAGTGGACTCTTCTGAAGAGGTCACCAACCTCCCTATCCAACCAATTTTAAAATGACTCTAATATTACCAAGCATTTACTTTCTCTCCCTTCTCTGCCCCTTCCCCACTGTTCCAAGAGAAACCAGATAGATATGGTGACTCCTAGACAAGTACCTTCCCTTCAGACTCCTCTCCCCAAGAATCTTAGACCAGAATCCAAGGAATTTGGGTTAGAAGTGACCAGACCCAAAAGAATGAGGTTATTTTGGTCCTCTTGACACACCCTGTTATCTACCTAGTTAAAGAGCAGGTTACATATAAGCTGAGCTCACTGGACCACTAAAGGTGTCATGTAGGTGGGAGTGGGGTCTGGAGTGGGGTCTGGAGTACGGGATGGGAGGGAGACGTCTGGAACTGACCTTCCCCTCCCTGTCTCTCTCAAAGGAAGAATGAACTTTGTTAATAGATCATGCACAACAATAACAGTAGCTAACATTTATATAGACCTGAGTTTGAATCTCATCTCAGATATTTACTAACCCTGGGCAAGTCACTTAAATTCTGGCTACCTCAATTTCCCCATCTATAAAGTGGGTATGAAAATAATATAATATATTATATTAATAATATAAATATATAAAAATCCTTTCTTCTAGGACAGTTGTGAGATTCAAATATATAAAGTGCTTTACCAGTTGTAAACCTATATAAGCACTATATAAATCATTCTCATCATATTGGCTTTTAGGTTTGCAAAGCACTTTCATTTGTACAATTTATCCTTTGGTTCTCGCAACGACACTATGAGACGGGTATTACTTTTTAAAAAAAAAATCGTTCATTCATTCATTAGTTTGTTACATTAAAGGTCCCAGGTATCTTCTTCCTTCCCTCCCCTCCCCACACTAGAGAAGGCAATATTTGGCAAGAAGATATATGTATATATGAAATTATGTCTGATTTCTATTTATCAGTTCTTTCTCTAGAGGTGGACATTCACAAGTCATTCTTCAACCAGTATTTCTGTTACTGTATATAATGTTCTCTTGGTTCTGTTCATTTCACTCTTCATAATTTCATGTAGGTCTTTTCATTTTTCCTTTTTTAAAAATTATATACTTAGTAACCACCAACAAAAAATTTTAAATAAGCAAGTGTATTAAAAATTATGTGCAAAACCACAAACTCCACATTGTTTATAATTTATTTAGAATATGTAAATTATATATATGTGCTAATGTATACATCCTCTGCTTTTGAGTTCCCTTTGGATTTGTTTCACAGAGAATTTTTCTCTTGATTTTGGGGCTATTTTTTTAATGTAATCATGGTATGTATTGTTCTTATTCTCTTTTCATTTCTTCATATTTTCTTTATATTTTCTTTTTATTTATTTTCTTTATATTTCCATTAGTTTTCATTTGTAAAAACAATATAATCCATTACATTTGAATATCGCAGTCTGTTCAGATATTTCTCCCAATCACTACATTTGTGTTATTTCCACTTATTTTGTCATTACAAACAAAGCTTCCATGAATATTTTCATATATGCACAGTTTTTTCCTTCTCAATAATGCCCTTAGGGCCTAATCTTAATAATGGGATCCCTGGGTCAATGAGCATGAGTAACTTTATAGCTCTTAATATATATTTCCACATTGCTTTCTGCAAAACAATTCACAGATGCTCTAGCAATGTAATATTAGGCCTGCTTCTCTATGTTCTTATCAGCATTTAATTTGATCAACCTGACCCATCTGGTTCTCAGTTAACATATATTACCAGGGCCATATTTAAATAATTTGTCCTTAGGCAGCGGACAGACTCCTTTGCCAGTACCATGCTCTTTCCAAAACCAAGTCTTTCCAACTTGCTCATACCCATTGTTCCAATGCTACAACCCCTCAAGAATGCAGGATTGCCTCCACAGAATGATAAATGTTAAAGTAAGACTTTTGCAGAATATTCATGCTTTCTAAACCATTGTTGTCCCACCAGAAACTGTTTTTGGATTATGTATATGATCAAGCTTAGATTTACTGTTAGCCTCATGCAGGTGTGTATGGGCTCTCCAAATATCTATCATATTTAACTCATCTAAGGTTTAATTCATCTCCTTCACTTCTTATCTATTTTTTTTTGGCTAGATTTATCTAGTTCTGAGAGTAGAAAATTAAAGTTCCTGTTATAAATAAAATTAATGCTGGACATTTATTACTAGATTTGTAAGCATTTATTATTAAAAAAGAAAGAGAGAAAATGGGTATCCAGCCTTTCTAATTTAAGGTAAAAATCTAGCCTCCCATTGCAGCCAGCACTCTGAGGTACTGCAGCTTGCCAGAGATGCCCAGAGAAGACAAGGCTGCCAATATGGTTAGACAATCTCATTAGCCAAAGACTGAGGGGGGGGGGCAAAAAAAAGACCCACTCCAGATGTGACTCTGATTCCCATGTCCCGATGCTGGGATAGAGATTCCCCCAGATATTTTTACTTCACACTTCATACTATCATTATTTTGCTATCTATTTCCATCAGTATCTCATTTAGTTTTTCTTGGTGCATACAGGTCCAATATTGATAATGCTTCATTATCCATGGTCCCCCCCCCAACATAATATACATACCTTGTTCATCCTTTCCAATTATATCTACTTTAGCCCTAACAGTCAGAGATTATGACTGCCTTCTCTGGATCAGCTGAGGCATAACATATTCTGCTCCAGCCCCTCACCTTCCCTCTATGTATATTTCTCATTTTCAGGGTCTCTTGTAAACAATATATTGTCAGTTCCTAGTTTATGATCCTTTCTGCTATCCATTTTCTTCCCATGGGTGAATTAATCTCATTTATACTCCCTGTCATAGTACTAGTTGTGCATTTCCATCTACTCTGTTCCTCTTCACTGTTTGTCTCCCTTTTCCTTTCTTTCCACTGTATCCCTCCTCAGATGTCCAATTTCCTTTGACCAACACCTCTCCAATTCACATCCCTTCCCCCAAATTCTCCTTTATCCTCTTCTCTTGCTGTCCTACTTTCAAATTGGCCTACCTTTCCAAAGCCCCCTCCCTTGTCCCTTCCCTTTTACCTTTTAATTCTTATTCTATCCACCTTTCCAAAAATCTCTTCCTTATTCCCCCAATTGTGCTTTCCTACTTTTTGATATGTGTTTGATTCTAAATATCCCTCCCCTGTCTTGTCATAAGAGTTTCTCCCTTATCCCCTCATCTTAGCCCCCTATCTCTCCAGATATATTCTTTAGGTATCTTTCCCTTACCTCCTTTTATTTATCCCCTTGCCCTCCTTTCTCTTAACCCTGTCTCCTTCTCTGATTCTCTCTGTCCCCAAAGGGGACTCCTACTCCTTCCTTTATCACCTCCTCCTTCCATCCTGTTTCTCTGTTCAGAAGATTTTTACCTTTTTAATTGTGTATGTTATTCTCTCTTTATCCCAAATATGATAAGAGTAGCCTTCTAGTACTCCCAGCCCTCAACCCCGCTCCTTCCCTTCTCTATGGCAGTTCCTACCCTCATTCTTCCTCCATATGAGGTTGCCATTCCACCCTCCTCCCACATGGTCTATTCCACTACCATTTTGGATCATTCCATTATATTCATTTCAAGACTCCTATCCATACTTATCCCTTCAAAACACCCAGGCAATGATGCCATTCCCAGGGGCCATAGGACATTTTTCCATACAGAAATTGAACATTTTGACCTTTTTGGTTGCTTATAATTAATCTTTCATTACTTTTGTTTGTTTCTTATAGATTAAATTTTCTGCTGTGTTCTGGGTTTCCCACTAGGAATAATTGAAATATATATTTTTTAACTTTTTATAATTATGCTCATCTTTGCTGGATATGCTATTCTTGGTTGTAAGCCCAGTTCTTTTGCTTTATGAAATGCTATATTCGATGTCCTATGTTCTTTTAATGTTGTGACTGCCTGGGTGCTATGGAACTTAGCAATGATGTTCCTGTACATTTTCATCTTTGGGTCTCCTTGAATGGTGATAGGTGGATCCTTTCCATTTCTAGTTTACCCTCTAGGATTTGGGGGCAGTTTTCCTTGACCATTTTTTTGAGTATCATGCCTGATTCTTTTTGTTCATAATTTTCTTGTAGTCTGACTATTCTTATATTGCTCTCTTTGATCTATTTTCTAGGTCAGTTGTTTTTATGATATTTCATATTTTCTTCTATTATTTCATTTCTTTGATTTTGCCTTATTATTTCTTGTTGTCTTAGGAAATTGTTAACTTCCCTTTGTCCAATTCTAATTCTTAATGTTATTTTTTATTGTGAGTTTCTGGATCTCATTTTTCATTTGAGTAATCTTTTTTTCATAATTTTCTTGCATTACTCTTATTTTTTCTAAATTTTTCTTAACTTCTATCATTTTTGAGGTCTTTTTGAAGCTTGTCCTAAAGTTGTATTTGAACTTGTGACCATTTATTGTATTTCTTTGCTGTTTTTTAATAGGTATTTTTACATTAATGTCCTCTGAGTTTGAGCTAAGGTCTTCTCTATATTCATAACAGCTGTCAACAGTTGGGTTATTTCTCTTTTGGTTGCTCATATTTATTTATTTTTAAAAAATTAATACCCAAGTCAATAGATTTACTTATTGGCTTTTTGCTGGAGTCACAGGGTTCCTAGCATGTTGCAATTTTTTTACCTCAGGTTTTGGGGGTTTGGGGGTATGTTTTTTTCCCTGGGTCCTATTTAATTATCCAGTTTTTATAGTATGGTGTCAAATGTACTCCTGGTCTTATACTCAAACCCATCAGTGATTGACCTCAGGGTTTCTAATCAGAGTCTGAGAGGAGTTCTGCCACCACAACTATAAGCAGTGATCTGCCTCCCCCAAGGGCAGAAGCCAAAGACTCCACTCCTCTGGGAGTGACCAAAGCCAATAAGCCCAGTGGCTTTCAGCAAACATACTCACTTGTACCTATCCCTTCCTCACTCTTCCTCCCCCACTGCCACAGTCCAGAATAGAGTAGGTGTCTAATCTGGGTTCCTTGGGCCTCCAAAGTCCCTCATTTGTTAGCAGCAAATTTAGGTACAGCCCATAAGGGCATAGTAACTATAAATTCTGTGGTGTCCACTTCTTCAATCCTCAGCTGTGGGCCAATGGGGGGTCTCCAGAGCTGAGGCTGCAATAGAAACAGCTGCTCACAGGACCCTCCACTTAAGGATTCTAGTGGCAAACTAAAAGGATGAAAGCTCCAGGGCTCAGCAAATAAGGTAATCCTGCTCTAAGGGGTACCTTGTTGATTTCACTGTGTTTGCTCTATTCCTGCCCCCAGGGCCTGTGGTACTGGGACTGAGTCCAGGGAAGTCAGAAACCTTTCTCTCTAGTTGTTCCTGGCTGTTCAGCTTCACTCCAGATTCCTGTCTGTTTTTGCCACTTTTAGTATTGATTGTGTGGAGTTATTTTTGGTTGTTTGTGGGGGGTATTAAGAGGGTGAGGAAACTTTATGGTCTATTCTGCCATCTTCCCACAATGCATCCTTCATATTAAAAAAAATTAGCCTGTTTTTCATTTCTTATAGCACAATCATATTCTATCACAATCATATTACCTCAACTTGTTTGGCCATTCCCCAATTGATGGGCATCTCCTCATGAAACAAGTATTATAAATATCATTATCCCATTTTCAAAGATGGGAAAACAAAAGCTCAGAGAGGGGAAGAATCTGCTCATAGTCATGCAAATTTTTAAGCATCAGAGCCACTTTGAACATAGGTCTTGTGACTCCATTTTGAGCCCTGTTTCCTCTACTCTTTTGCTGTGTATTGGGGATGAATTTTTAGGCCAAAAGCTAAGGATAAAAATGAGGAGGGGGAAACCTTTCCTTGATTTTCCTCTTCTCAAGAGTCTCTTTGCATTGCCTCTTGCTTCCCACAGTAGACCCAGAAATCACAATCATTGCCTTCCTTTCCCTTTTGAATAGAGACAGACCCTGAGGGCAGGGATTCACAACCAGCAGTTCTGGTGATGTTGGCAGTCAATTTAGCAGAGATGTTGTAGAAAACACTTCTTAGAAGAAATTCTAAGGATTATAATTTGTCATCTAATGTATCAATTCCAGGGGTTATAATTTCAGGTCTTTTAAGCTTTGCTAGCAATCACATTTCACACAATGAGCCATCACAGAACTGCCAGATCATGGCCTCCCTTCTCAGCCTCATGCTTCCACTTTGATCTTCCAGTCCTCCACCAGAGCAGTGATTCTCAAACTTTTCAGTCTCAGGACCATTTTACCTTATTAAAAATTATTGAGGACCCCAAAGAGCTTTTGTTTATGTGGGTTACACCCATCAATATTTACCATGCTTGAAACAATGGATGAAATTTAAAAATATTTTTTACCCATTACATGATAACACAAATAACTTTTTTTTTTACAAAAAAATACCTATCTTCCAAAACAGAAAAAAAATTTAGTGAAGGAGATTTTCATTGTTATATATACTTTTTTAAACATTTAATAATATTTATTTTTTAGAAAAGTTAACATGGTTACATGATTCATGATCTTACTTTCCCCTTCACCCCGACCTCCCCCCCCACCATAGCCGATGCCCATTTCCACTGGTTTTAACATGTGTCATTGATCAAGACCTATTTCCAAATTGTTGATGTTATATATATTTTTGCAAATTTATTTAATGTCTGGCTTAATAGAAGACAGTTGGATTCTCATATTTGCTTCTGTATTCAATCTATTGTGATAAGTTGTTTTAGTTGATGATGTGCAGGAAAATATGGCCCCACACTTCCTACTTCATTGGAAAAGGAAGGAGTATTTTAATAGGTGTATAGCATCTTTGTTTTATTATGAATAGCTCTGATGGAGGACCCCCAGAGGTCTGAATACCACACTTACTGCCACACTAGACTTAGCCTTCACTTAGCCTTTCTATACATTCAAAGGTATGGCTGAGTTTACCTTCAGTGTTTTATCTTTAGTAACCCAGTCCTTATAATGTGTGGGATAGTGCATTGCAAAGTGGGTGGGATACAAAGAAGTGAAAGACAGAGTTTTTGTCTTTAAGAAACTTACATTTTAGATGGCGACAGAACAAACATTTATATGAAGTTACCTAACCATATAAGCATGAAATAAGTAATACAAGAGAGAGAGGTCTAGACATCTACACTTCCTTAAACATTTTAATCATTTGTTCTTCCTTTCCTTGAAATCTGGCCTCCATCGCTATCACTACTCAAAGTACTCTCTCCAAGATCATTATTGATTTCTTTATCATTAAATCCAATTGACTTCTTTCTGTCTTTATCCTCCTTGATTTTCTTGTAGTATAATGTTGTTGATGACCCACTCTTTATTGATACCATCTCTTTCCTTGGCTTCCATGACTGACTGATTGTTCTACTATTTCTCAGATTGCTTCTTGTCTCTTTTGCTTAGGTAGACCTCAGGATTTTGGCTTGGCTCTCTTCTCTTCTCTCAGTTTTCTATCCCTTGATAAACTCATCTCCTTCTATTGATTGAATCATCACCTCTATGAAGATGAGTGCCAAATCCACCTCTCTACTCCTAACCTTTCCCAGAGCTCCAGCTCTGTTGTACTTATACACTTGCTTTTCTACCAGCACTTCCAATTCAACATATCTAAAACTGACCTCGTCATCTTCCCCTCACCCCACCGAAAACAAAACTCTCTGTTTCTATTGATGGTGCCACCCTCAGCTACCAAAGCCAAAGTCATCTTTGTACCTTCTCCTTCACTCCCAACATAGGTCATTGAGCAGCTAGGTGGTGCAGTGGACAGAATGCTGGGCCTAACAACAGGAAGACTCATCTTCCTGAGTTCAAATCTGGCCTTAGACACTTACTGGCTCTGTGACCCTGGGTAAGTCACTTAAGCCTGTCTGCCTCAGTTTCCTCATCTGTAAAATGAGCCAGTGAAGGGAATGGCGAGCCACTCTGGTCTCTTCACTGAGAAAACCCCCCAAAAGGGGTCACAAAGAGTTGAACATGACTGAAAGATGACTAAACAACAAACAACAGAGGAAAAAAATACTTCACTAAAAGGAATGAATTAGCAACGGTGAAACTACTGGCAATATGGCTGAATTATTTTTGAACTGGGAGACTCCAAATAGGCATCTGTTTATTCTTCCTCATAATGGAATCTGGATATAATTTTTCTTTTAAATGTAAGTTCTAGATGCACAAATGAATACCACTGCTTTAAGTGGCAAGGGCAACTAGGTCCAGGAAAAAAATGTTTTCTCTGTGTACCCTGAATCATAGTGTCCTGGAAGGAGCCCTAGACTGTGGCTTCTGTTTTTATTCTGGTTTCAAATTACAATTTGAGCATTGACTATGAGACCCACTGCATCTGTGTTTCTCCCTTTGTAGAATGGAGATCAGAATCCTTTGCCCCTTCCACCTTGGAAGGATAATAGTATTGGAGTAAGAGGGGGCGATAGGGGTCATCTGGTCCAACCTCAACATTTTATAGACTTGGGAACTGAACCCCAGAGAAGTGAAGGGACGTGCCCAAAATCACACAAGTGGCAGGGTCAGAAAGCAAACCCAGGTCCTCAGATGCCAAATCAAAGCATGAAATAAACTGATATGAAAACATTTAGGATAACTTTGGGCAAAAGGAGTCATGGAACCCCATAATATGACCAATGAATGGTAGCAGCCATTCATTCACCATAATTAATTATTCTTGCATGTATTCTAGAGTGGATTTGAGGTGAAATGAGTGTGTGTGTGTGTGTGTGTGTGTGTGTGTGTACTCAAGCCCCACACAATACTGTGATAGTACCATAGTACAAAGTGATTTCTAGTTTAGTTGACTTCTTTCCAAGATTTTTTCTTCCTGAAGCCCCCCCCCCCAAGTCCCTTCTACACACAGAACGATGAGTGGGGAGGCACTGAAAGGTATTGCCATCTGGCAGCTAGCCTTTAGCCTGCCATCTTTCTTTCAGTCGGGTTCCCTAGGGCAGATGTCCCTGCTCAGCTCTCCCTTCCCACTGGCCTTTCTTTCTTTTGCATCTTTTTATAAGCAGTCTCTTCCAGGGCTTCCAGAACTCCCCAAAAGAATGGAATGGAGGCTGAATTCCCTTTCCTGTGGTCCTCCCTGCTCGGCCCTTCCCAGCCTGGGTTCTCCAGGAGATTGAGGCTTCTAGGGAGAACCCAAGGGAGGCTTTCCTAAACCCTCAGAAAGGAGAACTTTACTGTTCATTCCCCTCTTCCTCTCACCAAAGGGTCCAGTTCCCTTTTCTGAGGCAAGGGCAAAGCCAGGACATTGTTATATTAATAATACCTTGTGCATATTGCCTGCAGGGGGACCCTGCCCATGGGATGGCTGAGTGAAAGAGCTAAGTCAGCCTGGAGAGGCCTCCAGAGGAAAATAAAATAGTACAGTCCTGTGCATTCCATAATTGTGAGCCTGCCCTGGTAATTAATAGTGGAGTGAGTGGTTGCTCCCTGGGTGTGTCTTTCCTGAATCAGATAGGCAGCCTCCCACCCACCTTGTTTTGGTGACAGTGTCCCTCATTCAGAGAGAAAGAAGTCCTTCTGACCATCCATCAGAGAGGACCCAGCATCCTTAGAAAGCAGAGCTGGAGGGATCTCAGAGACTAGGGATCAACAGAGCCCCAGTCTGCCCTGTCATTATTTATTTTCTGGGAATCAAATAGGCAAATGCCATCTCTGAAAAGGAGACCTTGGTACTCGCTCCAGGGTTAAGGATGTATCTAAGCTATCGTCAAAAGAGCACCGGGCTGTCAGTCACAGGATCTGGGTTTGAATTCGACTGTGTATGATTAGGACAAAGATCCTAAATTCTCTGGGTCTCAGTTTCTTCATCTGTAAAATGAAGGGGTTAAATCAAATGATCAGTAAGATCCTTTTCAGTCCTAGATGCTCATGAGGGGCTAGATTCTGCAGCGATGCCAAAGAAGAAAAAAGACATTATCTTTTTATCTCATTTATCATTTATCTCAGTGCTTGGTACTGGACCTTCTGCCACTAGTTAGTCCTATTAATTTTCTTAGTCTTAGTTCCTCATCTATGAAATGGGGATAATAATAACCTAGAATCTTCAAGTATTCAAGTTGAGATTAGTTAGATGTTATCTATTCAAGATGAAAAAAAACTGAGGTCAAATAACTTATTCAAGGTAAGAACACACAAGGAGAAAAAAAGGATGTGTCACTTGGGACTGGCTGGAATCTGTTGCCTTAGATCATGTAATTAGTATGCCACAGAGCCCACACTCAAAGCTAGAATTCCTAACTCCCCCCAGTTCAATACTCTCTACCCTTTACCAGATGATCCCTTGGCTAAGCCTCAGGAGTTTACAGTCTAGTTTGTAGTTGGGTTCAGTACTTTGTCCACTGGTTTCCCTGGACTGGTTGAGATGAATGGTAGATAGTTAATGATTGTGTTGTAGGAGAGCATAGGTAGAGCTGGAAAGGACCCCAGAGGTCATCTAGTCCAACTCTGACTCATTTTACAAATGAGGAAACTGAGGCTAAGAGAGGTCACACAGATAGTAAACATTAGAAGCAGGATTCAAACTCGGGGCCTCTGACCCGAGAGCCAGGGATCATTCCAATATCTGTAAGAAGTAGCTTTCCCATGTAGCTCTGCTAGAATAATCCGCCCCCAAAACTTTTACCATTTGTCTTAGAATCCATATTAAGTGTCAGTTCTAAGACCAAAGTAGCGTTCTTTCTCATAAGTCCTTCAGAATTGTCCTGGATCATTGCATTGCTGCTAGCAGAAAAGTCCATTACATTAGATTATGCATCCATCTCTGTGTATAATGTTCTCCTGGTTCTGCTCCTTTCACTCTGTGTCACTTCCAGGAGGTTTTTTCCAGTTTACATGGAATTCCTCCAGTTCATTATTCCTTTCAGCACAATAGTATTTCTACATCAGCAGATACCACAATTTTGTTCAGCCATTCCCCAATTGAAGGACATCTGCTCATTTTCCAACTTTTTGCCAACATAAAGAGCGCAGTTCGGAATATTTTTGTACAATGGGGCCAATCTTCTTTACCTTTCTGACACTGTTTCTTACTTTCCACACTTCAACTCCATGCCTCCCATGGGTACTTTAACCCTCCCCATACATCCTTCTTATGTGTTATGCTCTGTAAGGATGGGTTTTGGTGCAAAGGAGAGGAAACCAAAAGGAGCCAGAGAAGGCAGTTGCTGACAGTTGCTGACAGTTGAGATGGAGAGGATTCTGAGAGATTCTCCAGAGGAATGAGGAAGAGGAGAGGTCTTCGGGTGGAGGGCTGAGAGAGGGAGGAGGTGGTCATCTCAGCTTGGATCCAGTCCTGAGGGCTTTCTGAGGATCTTTCTTTTGGAATTTGAAACCCTGGTTCCCTGGATAAAAGCCATTCAGGGACTGGGGAAAGGGGTGAAGGGCAGAAGGATTTGGGGGTGCCCTCTTTTCTATTTCCATGGGTTCTGTCACTTAGGAGGGAACCTTTGGAGTTCCAACTCCTAAGCTTCTTCCCCTGCCCCTTCTTCTATTTCTATTTCTAGTTTTCTGTTTCTCTCCTTTTCTATAATCGTAAGTTTTGACTGAAAGGAGGTCTCTCAGCAAGGTTGGGTAATGGGGGAAGGAGACTAAGAGATCACTCCCAAAATGGAGTCCAAACTTAACTGACTCGATGGTTGAAGTCTTGATGGGTGAGATGCGATGGAATGGCTTTGATCAGGGAATCAGGGTTTCAATTTCCAAAAGAAAGATCCTCAGGAAGCCCTCAGGACTGGATCCAAGCTGGGATGTCCACCTCCTCCTGAAGACCTCTCATCTTCCTCCTTCCTCTTGAGAATCTCCCAGAATCCTCTCCATCTCAACTGTCAGCAACTGTCAGCAACTGCCTTCTCTGGCTCCTTTTGGTTTCCTCTCCTTTGCACCAAAACCCATCCTTATAGCTCTTTGTTAGATTGTAAGCTCCTTGAGGACAGGGATTGTCTTTCTTTTTTGGCTTGTACTTGTACAGTGTGCTGGGTTTAGCACAAGGCTTCCTACATAATAAGCACTTAAAAATGCTTATAACCCTGCCTCAGTTTCTTCATCTATAAAATGAGAGGGTCCTACTCCATAATTTCCAAGGTCTCTTCCAACTCTAGCCCCATGATTCTCTTTTAAACTTAAAGCCTTGTCTCTGATAGAGAAATGGAAGGGTTTGTCCATGTGAAAGGCATTTCAGGCATCAGTGAGAAATGAGAGAGCATTTGAAGGGAAGAGGGTAAGGAATTAGTCTTGGTCTAAAATGCTTTCTTCTTCTGCCCAGTCAGTGTCTAAAGAATGTTAGAAAGAGTATCAATAATAATTAACTAGCATTTATACCCCACATAAAAGTGGACAATTTTCATCTTGTGATGTTGGCAGGGTGAATATGATCCCCATTTTATAGATGATAAAATTCAGTTTTGACTTGCCCAAAGTCAAAGAACCACTAAAGCTGGGATTGAAAGAAAGACTTTCTAATATAAAATCCAACGCTTGTTCCATCCACAATGGAGCCTCTCTTGGTCTTGTTGGGAGGAAGTTAATAATAGCATAGTAATAACAATAACAACAATAATGATGATGATGATAATTACTTGTATAGCCAGTAGAGACAGTTTGTATATAGACAGTTTACAAGGTACTTTCTTTATAAAAACCCTGCAGATTTATGGAGATAGCCTTTTCCTCTTGTTTCAAAAGCACTTGGACCATAAGCATTTCATACAGTGCCTCACATGAATTGGGCACTTGATTCTTGTTGACTTGCCATAATGGACTTCCCACCTACAACAGGCCTTCATGTATAAATGAGATTAGCCCAAAAGGCCTTTGGCTCCTACTTATTCTGGTTACTTGACCTTAAAGATACCCTTTTGCCTTTTTTGGGAGGTACTACATAAAGAGTCCAAGGAAATTGATCAGGAAGAGATGGAAAATGGCAGATTGGTTGGTTAATTGAGTCAGAAACATGAAATATATTCCTTTTTATTTTCTCTGATATTGCTAATCCACCTAGTATGTATATGTAGGTTTAATATATAATAGGCATGCTGAAGATATAAAAGTTTCAGTTTGTTTAATTAAAAATAAGGAAAGATAAGGGAAAGAAAAAAGAGGGAGAGGAAGGAAATGAAAGAAGGAAAAACAAAAGAGAGGGAGAGAGAAAAAAACAAAGAGAAGGAAGAAGTCAGTAAATGGAAAATTAATAAAAGTAGGATAAGGGGTTGTTGTTTAAATGTTTCGTTTATGTCCATCTCTTTTTTTAAAACCCTTATCTTCCATCTTAGGATTAACACTGTGTATTGGTTCTAAGGCAGAAGAGTGATAAAGGCTAGGCCAGTGATAGGCAAACTTTTTAAAGAGGGGACCAAAGGAAAGGAAATGCTCATCTGTCAGTCTGTTTCTAAGGCAACTCTTTCTAAGTTTCATTGTATTGTATCCTACTTATTATATTCATCAGATTAGGAATAATGTCCTGAGGCCGGGATAGGACATTTCAGGCCCCCCCCCCCAATCTGGCCCACTGGTGTAGTTTGCCCATCACTGGGCTAGGCAATGGGAGTGAAGTCTAGTTATGCAGTAGCTGCAGAAGAAGGAATCAGGCAGAGAAATTTTACAACTGGAGAGACCAAGGCAATGGTTTGGGTGGCTTGACCAGGTTTGTTGGGTGTGGCAACTGGGGAGCCAGAAATATAGGTTTGGTGTTTAAGAAGCCCTTGAGAACTCTAGAAGAAAAGGTATGATCAGTGGAGGCTCTGAATTTCAAGAGATGGCAGATTTGCTCTTGGCACTACCCGGATGGATGAACTCTTTGCTCTCTCTTTCTTTATACCATTAAACAGTAGCTTCTATGGAAGGGCCCCAGAATACATTATTCAAATTTTCTTTCTGTGTTTATATTCCTGAGATATTTTAAAATGCCTAATTGAAAGAAGACATTGTAGACCTCTTGAATTTTTCAGCCTTGGCATGAATTAGTGTCCAGGAACTCATGGCCTGTCTGCTTCTCTACTTAATTTAGAGATATTCTGGTTGGCTAAAGGCTTTTGGTGCCAAATAATCTTTCATTTCTGAAACCCCCTAGCTAAGCTCAATGAAAAATAAGTCCATAAATACTCATCTGAATGGCTCCCAGGACCATAGTCACAAAGCTTTTACACTGCATTTATCCGGGGCATCTCAGCCAAAAATAATCATGAGTATTCTTACCAAGAATGGTGTTGTCCACCATGTTGCATCATGCATTCTTGCTAATTCTTAGGCTAGGTTGTCACAGCACCCGGATGCCTGGCTGCCATTCCAGGTCGTGTTTCCTTGTAGTTATAAACATCTGGCCTTTGGCAGCCTTATCATTTAGTCGGAGTTAGCTTCCTTCAGCTCCTTCATCAGGATATCTCCATTCAAAAAGCTCAAGAAGACTTCACCTTTGACTTTTGACTTCTGTTTTTATGCGACTAAATGAACGACAAGAAATGATTTGGATTTTCCAAATTGAGAGTGACTAGCCCTTACCTCTTGGATTTTCTTTCTTCTCTGGCTTTTCAGGATCATCGTCAGTGTTTTGCCCCCAAACTATGAGTGTACCCCCAAAGCTCTGGAGTCCTTTATTTCTAAACCTCTGCCTGTGTCCCCATCAGCTGGGTTTCATGACTATCTCTCTGTATCCGACTCTTCAATTTCTATGTCCATCTTCTTTCTCAAGGGCAGAATTCTCAAGATCTGGAGAGTTGGATGGTAACTGGCCCTAAAATACTAGACTAGAATTATAAATCTTTTCACCTTCTGGCTCCTGATAGAGATTCCTCTTCAGAAAGTCCTTCTGACCACTGAATAATTGACTGATGGCTGAGATCCTATCCTCTTCTTGACACTTAATAGTTGTATGATCTAGGATAGAGATGTCAAACATGCTCTTGCAGCCTGATACAGATTAAAAATATAGTTTCTATCTGATTTTTAATGTATTGATGTAGTAATAAAAAAAGAAATATATAAGCATGTTTGCTTTTATGCGGTCCACAGGAATCCCTATGTACAATGCAGTGGCCCTCATTTTTATTTGACAGTACTGATCTAGGGCAAAGAATTTAATCTCACAGTGCCTCAGTTTCCTCATCTGTGAAACATATAATAAATAATAAAAGGAATAATAATAATATATAATAATAAATAATAAAAGGGATAATAATGCTTAGAATAACTACTTCATAGAGTAGTACAGAAATTGCTTTTATAAATCTTAGAGAGGCAGCTATCTTCTGAAGTCACTTAAGAAGTACTGCACCCCCCCCAACCCCCAAATGTTGGTGCTCAGTATGGTAGAAGAAACTACCTCCATGGGGGGAAGAGAAAATAACCAATCAGCTACTGACAGGAGTCTTAGGGCTTTAGATTTAGTGGGGAAAGACACTGTGTTTTTGAGAAGAAGAAATAGAGTTTAGAATCCAAGAGGAATAAGTTTATCTGTGAGAGAGACAATGTGTATGTGAACTTATCAATGTGCTAAGGCTGAGACTGAATACTCAGGGAATCCTTGTGAATCTTAGGGTGTTCAGAAGGGGGAGAGGAGTGTTCTGTGTCATCTATCCTAGTCCTCTCTCTTCCCTCAGAGACTGTTTGTTTTTTTAATCTCTTCCCTTCTTTCTTAGAATCAATACTGAATATTGGTTCCGAGGCAGAAGAGCTGTAAGGGTGAGGCAAGAGGGATTAAGTGACTCACCCAGGGTCATACAGCTAGGCAATGTCTGAGACCAGGTTTGAACCTAGGACCTCCTGTCAATAGGCTTGGCTTTCAATCCACTGAGCCACTCGGCTGCCCCCTGAGACACTGGTTTTGATGAGAAACCCAGGCAGATGTTATATGATACCACATTTTCATGGTAAATATCTGAGTTTTCTGCAGTTTCAGAATGGGAAGAGCATCTCTCTTAAGGGTGGGAGACTGGTGGAGGGGACTAAAACATTTGGTGTGTAAGTGACTGGAAGAAATAAGTTTGGAATGATGGATGTGATCAATAGTGACACAATTGACAAATAGTCATTGTGTCAAAAGAGGTTGGTTATGGAGGAAGAGGGCTGGAAGAAGGCTGTTGGACCCAGCCAGGAGGACAGGAGGATAAAAGCTCCAAGGGGATGGATGGTTTCTCAGAGTGGTGGGAGAGACAGCCCAGTTGCCAGGAGTTGAGGAGAACGTGTGTAGATAGAGTATGGAAGCATTCGATATCAACAACCTTTTCAAGAAGCATAGCAGGAAGGGCAGCTGGGTAGCTCAGTGGATTGAGAGTCAGGTCTAGAGACAGGAGGTCCTAGGTTCAAATCTGGCCTCAGACACTTCCCAGTTGTGTGACCCTGGGCAAGTCACTTGATCCCCATTGCCTAGCCCTTACCACTCTTCTGCCTAGGAGCCAATACACAGAGGTTAAGGGTTTAAAATAAAAAAAAAAGAAGAAGCATAGTAGGAGAGGGGAAGAAAGAAGAGGCAATAAATGAATGGAGTAGAAGAGACACATAAGAGGGTTTTCTAGGACTCGGGAGAAACCAAGCCTTTTTGTAGATAGATGGAAAGGAGTTCGTGGAGATATGAGTAAAGAATTCCCTAAGAACATGAGAGAAAGAAGGTGACCACTGCAAGATCCTGAAGGAGGCTGGAAGGAAGACAGGGAAAGAGGATTCATGAGCTTTATTGAATAGTAGGAATCTCTTTATGGAAAGCCAAGCTCCCTATCTTTTCTCATGCCTTAGAGGATTTTAATGTAGGGTTCTTGAACTTACTAAAAAACAAGCAAACAAACCCCCCCCCCAAACCTTTACCTTCTGTCTTAGACTATTGGCTCCAAGCAGAAAAGTGGTAAAGGCTAGGTGTTAAGGGCCTTATCTGGGGTCATGCAGCTAGGAAGTGTCTGAAGCCAAATTTGAACCCAGACTCTCCCATCTTCAGGTCTGGCTCTCTATCCACTGAACCACCTAGCTGCTCTTGTTCTTGAACAAATTTAAAAATTTGTTTTGATAACTTCATTTTAATATAATTGGCTTCCTTTGCAATATATATTTTTTATTTTATGCATTTTACAATATTCTTCTGAGGGATTCATAGGCTTTACCAGACTGTCAAGAGGTCCATGACACAAAAAAAGACTAGGAATTTCTGAACTAGAAAGAAGAGGAGGAAAATAAATTAGTAATACTGCAATGCTGAGAAATTTTGTCCTTTCCACTCTAAGTTCTTTCCACATTTAATCTCTAAATCAGAGATTTCTTATGTTCTGTATGGCATGTTCCCTCATAGTCCCAGGAACTCACACAATGGTTTGAGTGACCTTTGGCCTGTGTAAAGTGACCCCTTTTTCCCTTAAAGACAACTCAGCTCTCATTCCTGAGTCCTTAATCTAAGATTTCTCTTTAACTGACAGAACCGTCTTTCTTACCAAGCTAAAGGACTTTCTTCCCTCCCCCTCCAGCAATCTGTCTTGAGGCCAAAGGTAAGATTTAAAGTGAAATATTTAGCCTCTACTAGGGGCAGGAAGCAAAATGTTCAATCTTAATTAGTGAAAAATAAGAATTAGAAAATATTTTAAAGAAAACCAGTAACAAAGATACACGGGAACACAAAGTAGTTATTTAATTCGCTGTCAAATGAAGGAGTTGGACTAGATGATCTCTAAGATACTTTTTTGCCCCTTGAAACAATATCTATGTTCTAAGTCTGTGACTGATGGTTTACAAAGTATTCCTCAGGGAAGGTCCTGTGTGGACCTGCTTTAATGATTAGATAGGGGCTACTTCTAATGGGTAAAGCAGACAGTTAAAAGTGCCCCCAGCAATCCTACTGTTCATTTACTGAAAAGGTCCTTCATAAAGGTCCTTTGTCCATGGATCTTAAGAAACTAAGATTCAGCATAGCCTGGGACTGAGGCAGTAGTAGTAGTGGTAGTGGTAGTGGTAGTGGTGATGGTAGTAGTAGTAGTAGTGGTGGTGGTGGTGGTGGTGTGGTAGTAGTAGTAGTAGTAGTGGTAGTGGTAGTAGTAGTAGTCATTGTTGTCCTTGTAGTAGTAGAGTAGTAGTAGTAGTAGTAGTAGTAGTAGTAGTAGTAGTAGTAGTAGTAGTAGTAGTAGTAGTAGTAGTAGTAGTCATTGTTGTCCTTGAGGTAGTAGTAGTGATAGTGATAGTGGTAGTGGTAGTGGTAGTAGTAGTAGTAGTAGTAGTAGTAGTAGTAGTAGCCATTGTTGTCCTTGTAGTAGTAGTAGTAGTAGTGGTAGTGGTAATAGAGGTAGTAGCAACAGCAGAAGAGGAAGGCCTGCCTCTAAGTGCCTGGCACATAGTGGTGTGCCTGGCTAAGTAAATGTTTATTTTTTGATCAATCACTGCCACAGTGATAGCAGAGTTGTTCTTTGTACCCAGAGAGGACAAAAGTGGCACCATTACTGGTGATGCCCTTTGACTCATGCATAAGTTGGACTGAAGAGAGGCTGAGCTGTACGAGGTCTCTTTGGCTTCACTCTCTCTTCCAGAGTTATCCAAGTCCGGTGGCAAGACCCTAGTGAGGATGGCTGGCGATGGCCCAGGATGCAATAGATGAATGTGGCATCTTCCATGTCTAGCCAAGCTCTAAGCCTTCCACAGAGCCTGCTTCAGGCGACTTCCTCACCTTTGGAACCCATTTGTTTCCATCTGCCTATTCCCTCTGGGGCAGTCTTCAGATGCGAGGGGCAGACTCCCTCTAGAGCCACAGAAGAGGGCCAGCCAGACCCAAAGGTGGAGGAGCAGTGCTGCAAAGGGCTTAGCAAGCTCACGCCAGAGGTACGAGTCTTCCCTGAGTGTCCCATAACCCGGGCATGGTCAGAGAAGGGACTTTGGGGATGGATTGTCACAGGCTCTAGAGGAAGACTTCTAACCTGTAGATGTGCTAGGCAACATCTTTGCCTTAGAGTTCGAGAGGTATCCTTGGGGAGTCAAGGAATGTCTTTTCTCTAAACTATTGGCTTGATCTTTCCATTTTAAGGGTTCCTCCCTAATGTTAACTCCAAGTGATTAGTTCTAATTTCATGTAACCAATGAGTACTAATTAGTTTTTATAAAGGGATATTTACTGAGAAAAATATGCCAAGAATGGAAAGGCACAAGCATTTCTCCCTTAGTTTGTGAGCACACTCTGTGTAAATATGATCTCCATTTTACAGATGAGGAAGATGAGATGGAGAAAGAGGCTAGTCCAAGGCCATGTAACTAATAAATATCTGAGGCAGGACCTGAATGGACTTCCTGACTCCAAGTCCAATGCTTACTCCACTAGATGCTTAGACAGTGGTGATGTCTATCCCTCATGTTAAAGAGTCTACAATAATAGAGTTGTGTTGCTTTAGAATCCAGTCCCAGGTCTAATAATTAGAGGAGCTTCATGAGGTTCAGCTTAGGTCTTTATGCTTGACTCCACTAAATGAGCCTCCTTCCCCTTTCCCTGAGAAACACGACTTGACAGAAGCTATGGGACTAACATTCAGTATTTTCTGGCTCTTTTGTGAGTCTGTTCCCCTCTGAGTCATTGTTTTGGGGGTAATTGCAAGGACAAAGATTCTTGTCTTTTTCTTTCCAAAAGAGCAGAATCTCTTGGTGGGGAGAAAGGACAAGTCTTCCTTTATTCGTGGGTGGCCAAAAGGACCTGAGGAACTAGCCTGAGGTGGTCAGATTGTTATGGGTAATGACCACTGTAGAAATTTGGCTCTGGACTGAGCTTTGAGAGTGTGACTCTGAGGTCCTCCCCCCCACTTTCTAGGAAGATATCTGGGAAAAATACACCATCTCATTTCTTTCCCCATTAGCTCATGCCATCCAATAATGGACAAGGATCCCCTGGGACATGCACCAAATCCATCTTGCTCCAGTCTGCCCTCTCTTGTCTCCTTTGGAGAGGAAGTGAGCTCCTTTGATTGAAGCTCCTGCCCTTTCCCCCCAGGCTTTTATAAGCCTCCTACCAACATTATCATTCAACCCTGCAATTACATACAAACATACGATGATGTGAGCTTATTTTACAGATAACATTAGTCTCTGCTGTCTCTCTGGTCTAATGATAATGCTGTTGTTGTTCAGTCGTTTTAGTTGTGTCTGACTCTTTGTGACCCCCCTAATGATTATGAGGTTTTACTAATTACTAAAAAGTGCTCCTACCCATCTTTACGTATGATCCTCTCCATACTACTGAATCTGACTACTTTCTTCCTGACAACTGGAGCTCTCTTTGACCTTCTCTCACTACCTTTGCCTCTTTTTCACATTTCCCCTTCTCACACAATATCCCTTGCTCAGCACAGTCTTGAGGTGACTTTATTGCTCATCTGCTTCTCTTTTTATCAGCAGCCACCACCACCTCCACTTTTCTTTACCATTTCATTGTCCCATTTGGTTAAAGTTTGTTTTGTTTTTAAGCATCTCAGGTGTTAGCACATCTTTGTCTGCCACTCATCTGGGCTAAACATCCAATCTTTCTCAGAGAAGATTTCGGATGGGAGGGAAAAGGAGGGTACTTGTAGACATTCTCCCTAACTTATCAATGGATTTGTGGTCCATTGGTTACCCTCAACCTGGTTCAGCTCATCTGCTGAGATAGTTTACCAGGATGTGGCCGTAGCCCATAATACAGCTTCTTGGAGGATTAGACTTGATGCTTTAGACAGCAATCAATCTTACTCCTGGCATATTCTCTGACTTTCTGTGTGGGGCATTAGGTGGCACAGTGAGTGGATAGAATTCCAGACTTGGAGTTAGGAAGACCTGAGTTCCAATCTGGTCTTATACACGCCTGGCTGTGACCCTGGGCAAGTCTCTTAACTTTGTTTGCCTCAGTTTCCTTATCTATAAAATGAGCTGGAGAAGGAAATGGCAAACTACTCTAGTATCTTTGCCAAGAAAACTCCAAATGGGATCACAAAGAGTCAGACATAACTGAAATGACTGAACAACAAGGACAACAACATGACCTCTGTGCTCTTTGAAAGAAAATACCATCCATCATCAACTTCTCCACGTCTAGCAAAATGATGTGATTGATGGGGAAACCTTCTTCCTCAGTTAAGAGGGTAATAGTTATCTCATACAGGTTCATAGTGTCTTGGATGTCATCTCCACATGGAAAATAGGTTCTTTCTATGTGGAAGATGCTAGAGATTTACCATGAGGAGAATTTGTAATGGAAGCACATTGAAGATATAGACTTTGGAGCATGTATGGACGTTCTGTAACTGGGTCTGATTGGCTAACTATATATTGATGAGGAGGTTCAGTGATTGGCTACAGAGACCTTTAAAAAGTCCTGCCAATTTCAGGTATCATCTCTTTGCCTCATGTGCTTCCGAGGGATTTTGATGACTTTCCTTCGCTCATAGCTTCCAGTGAGGGATGTGTAGTCTTTGACTTGAGCTTAAAAGATCCAGAGGGTTCCTTGGCATTTCATCCTTTGACAGTCTAGTTTCAAAAGTAGCATAGAACTGATGCTCCAAGGAATGACAAATGACCTGTGGGAGTGATTTTTGGGACCCCAGTCCAGCAGTTCGTAAAGGTATTCTCCTCTGGCAGTCATGCCACATCTGGTTATGAAGTTAGTGAGGCAAATATTACAGAGGAACTGAATAAAGATTCAAGTTTATTCCCTCAGAGATCAAGGTGGTATAGGAGAAACTATGCCTCTGAGGTGTTGGAGAGGAGGAAATATTTGTATATGTAATATAACATAATGTAAATGTAATTATATGTACTATATCTAAATATAATAAATATATTTATATATAAATATTTGTATATATGTATTTTAATTATATCTTTGAAGTAAATATCCTTTTGTAAAAACTAATCTGCTATTAAGTGGTTAAATAGAATTAGAAGTGTAAGCTCTTGGTCTCCTAACAAAGGAAACACTATGGATGGGGGCTCGAGTGGACAGCCAAAGAGTAGAGAGACTCCTTAAGTCTCTCTTAGTACCCTAGGGAAAGGGCAACATATCAATCGGGCCATAAGTGGAACCAGAGCATACATGTAGCAGAGATATCACTGGCATTGAAAAGTATTAGCATTCAGTGAAATAATTTCCCTCCTTTTTCATAGCCAATAGGTGCTCTAAAGTATCACATTAGTAATCAAACAAGAATAAAACTTTGTTCAGTGGCTGAACTGAGATGAACTAATGTAACTTGACCAGTTGGCTAGAGAGAAGGGAAAGAAGGTGGGGAATGTGTTTTATATAATAAATTATAAACAATAAGCTAGAGTTAGTGTGAAGAAGTAGATGAAGCAAGAAAGGAGAATATAGAAATTTAAGGCTATTTAATCTCCTCGTCCTGAATGACAGTTCAGTTCTTACTTAATGGTCTGTATTAATCCTGGTGGAGGGGGGAAGGCTGAGACCTTCTTGGCTTACTCTCTCTGAAGCTGAGTTTCAAAAAGGAATAGTTCTTGAATTATGCTTTGTTGTCTTTTGTTTCTGAAAGTGACCTCTGCCTCCTTATTCACTCCCTGGAGGTCTTTAAAAATAAGATCTCTATGTAACTAGAGGAAAATATTCAAAATAAAAATTAAAAAAAAAATAAGATCTCTTCTTACTTGACTGGACTAAGTTAGGTGGTCTTACTTTGGATAGCCAGAAGCCCTGCATGCCCAAGAATGCCCCTAAGAATGCTTTGTCCTACCGAGACTCATAATTGACCTGTGTTTGAGTGAGTAACCAGGAAATGGAAAGAATGTCCACGACACCCCCATGTCCTGTTTCTGACAAATCAATGTCCGATTCGTCTGCCTGCCAACCCCCTCCTCCCCCCACTTCCTTCCCTCGGACGCCAGCCCCTCTGTCTCCACTAACCAAGGCTGTCAACTCTAGGCTTACCTGAATCCCAGTCAAGTGGGGGACCTCTCCAGATTCCATCCAGGCAGGGCTGGGGCCAATGCAGAATTGTAAAGCAGCTCAAGTTTGTCTTTATTCCTTTGTCTCATCCCTGAACCTGCTCTTTCTGTCCCCAGGGCAGCTGGTCCTGAGGCTGCCTGAACATCCCCTTCCTGGGCACTCCAGAAGCTGCCAGGAGCATCGGAGGAAGGAGAGGCAGATTCGGATAGTACCTCTTTGTGGGTGTTCTGAGGGGGGAGGTTGCTGATGAGTCTTGGATCAAATGAGAGACGGGTGAGTGCAGAAGAGAGAGGTCAGTTTTGAAGCTAGAAATCATTAGCTAGGGAGCCCTTACTCTTTGGTCCTAGCCCTGCCTCCCTTTCTGGTGTGGTAGTGAGTTGGTACTACTCACTGGGGTCTCTATCAACCCAAGGTTATAGCTCATGGTTTTCCAGAACCACCCTCTGATGGTACATAAGAACTGGAGCCAGTGATATTGAAAGATATGAGTTCAAATCTGGTCTCCGACACTTGTTAGCTGTGTGTCCCTGGGCAGGTCACTTCACTCTGTTTGCCCCAGTTTCCTCATCTGGAAAATGAGCCAGAGAAGGAAATGGCAAATACTCTAGTACCTTTGCCAAGAAAACTCCAAATGGGGTCACCAAGAGTCAGACAAGACTGAAAACAACAAAAATGGATGGATTCAATATGAATAACCCAGATCACAATCACCTGCACCCAGAGAGTTAAGTTCAATCATATAACTTAGGAAAACTTGTGTGGAAATTTGTTATTACATGTAATTGGTAAAAAAAAAATTAATGAATAATTTTTAAAATGGGTAGATTCAGCCCCAAACTGTCAAACAGAGCCCTTGAGGCCTAACTCAGCTGTTACCTCCCCCTGAAGTCTCTCCTGATCCTTAATAGTTCAGAAATACTTAACCCTGGGGTCCATGAATTATGGATTTATTTTTTAAAATTCATTGATTATTTCAATTTAAACCGTTTCCTTTGTAATCAGACATTTTTAAAAATGTATTTAAAAACAAGATTCTGAGAAGGAGTCTATAAGCTTTACCAGACTGTCAAAGGGGTCCAAGATAGAAAAAAGGTTAAGGACCCGTGCCCTAGTTGTTCGTACTTTCTCTCCTTGGAATAATCATGTATAAGATTTTCAGTTTACATGTTGTATTCCCTTAGTAGAACATAAGCTTTTCAAGTTTTACATGCCAGCTTTGTATTCCTAGTACCGTACACAGAATAGGCACTTAACAAAATGATCATTGCATTAGGCAGATGAACTCTACTAGCTTAGCTTATTCCTGATTCCTCATATCTGGAAAAAGATCCCCAGCAGCGGCTATGGGCACACAATCCCCTTTTGGTATCTTCTCTGCTCCCCTTTCTGCCCCTTCTCTCCCAATTTCAAGCCCTCCTTAAAATTTCGCCTTGGAAAGGAGATTTGATTTATTTCAATTGTTCACACCCTCGTATGAATTTAAGTTAATGCTGTGTTAGGGGGGGTTTGCGTTACTGTGGAATGAAAGACTTTGTCCCCTATGCAAAGAATTTCAGGCATCAGCCAGCAGGTGGTGGACATATTTCTTTGGCAAGTGGCCCAGGAAATCACACTACAGACAGTTGCTTACTCCACCTATGCCTATGTAAGGCAGACCCTGCTTCTATGCCTAGGAATCCAGCACTCAATGCCACCCTCCTCTCCCCAAATGCATTTTCCTTGTAGCTTTAACCTTTTGCAAAAAATCATTTTGGAAATGAAACGTCCTTGTCCTTGGAAATCCAGAGGCAAACTCGAGCCACTAAGGTTTAGTAGAATTTTAGGAGTTAGTCACTTTTTCAGATGATGTCTTATATTTGGATAGTCATCTCAAACAGATTTGTTTTCCACCTTTAAACTTGGCATGTGCAATGTCATAACCTAGAATTGCATGCTTTGTCTTGTCCACAAATAGATTCGGTTTTGAAATATCCAAATTATAGATGTTTAAAACCAGCCTGCCTGAAAGCACACAGCATGTTTGTTTTCCCAAATGTCTAAAACACAATCCCTACAAACCTTTCCTAAGAGAATAAGCAAATGTCGGAAAGATTGCCCCTCTGTGTGTGTGTGTGTGTGTGTGTGTGTGTGTGTGTGTGTGTGTGTGTGAATCACAAGAGTTTTTGATCACCAAGTCATGATGGAGAGAGTTGATAGGGATGCTGGCAAATAGTTAGTTCACAAGCTTTTTCAATAGTCTCAATCTTTTCTCCAGCTCAATGAACTGGAGTGAAAAAAAAAACAAAACCAATCACTTAAGTGTCTGCCATGTACTAAGTACTAGAGATACAGAGACTAAAAGAAATACTGTCCCTAGCCTCAAGAACCATAGATAATTACATATATGATTATTTGAGGAAGGAGAAAGTACTAATGATATAGGAGATAGGAGAAGACTTCCTAAAGGAAGGGATATCTCAATTTGGTTTTGAAGGAAATTACAGATTCTAAGAGGGCAAGGGAAAGAGGGAAAGGATTACGGGCATGTGGGAGAGACTTTGCAAAAGCATAGAGGAGGGAAATGACTTGCTAAAATCTAGAACAGCAGTTAAGGCATTTTGGCTGGAATGTAGTGTGTATAAAGTCTAGAAAGATAGGCTGGAATCAGATCACAAAGGACTTTTAAAAAATAGACTTAAAAGAGATAAAGAGGGCATGATAGAAATCATAATAAGACAGTAAAAGATAACACTTCTAAAAGTCAAAAAGTGTTGGCAATGAGCACCCTTGTTTCATAGCTGCTTGTCGTAAAATGCTTCAAATGTTTCTTTATTGGATATAATCCTAGCTCTTGGCTTCAAGGGCATGTTTTTTTTAATTGTGTTGAAATAAAGTTCCTCTGTTCCTAGTCTTGGAAAAAAAAACCAACAGGCTGAGGAGTTTGTATTTTGTTCTAGAGTTCACAGGGAGGTTCTTGAGCAAGGCAGTGACATGATTACATGGGAAATCATTTTGGAAGCTGAGTGGAAGATGGATCAAACAATGGCATATTGGATGTAGTCAGTCCAATTAGTGAGCTATTTAAAAAATATTTTTAAGTTTGAGCCGAATTCTCACCCTCCCTCTTTTCCTCCCTTTCCCCCTCCTGGAGACAGCATGCAATCTGATACAGATTTTACATGTATAATAGTGTAAAATGTTTTTCCATATTAGTCATGTTGTGAAAAATGATTCAAGCAAACAAAAGTGAAGAAATAAAGTGAACTCTAGTATATCTAGTCTGCATTCAGACTCTATCAGTTCTTTCTTTAGAGGTAGATGGCATTTTTCATCACTAGTCCTTGAGGATATTCTTGACTCATTGTATTGTTAAGAATAGCTAAGTTATCCGTAAATGTTCACCATAGAATATTGCCATTACTGTGTGCAATATTCTCCTGGTTCTGCTCACTTTGCTTTGCATCAGTTTAGGTAAGCCTTTTTTTTTCTTAAATCATTCTTCTAGTTGTTTGTTATAGCACAATAGTATTCCATTATAATCATATACCATGACTTGTTCAGTCATTCCCCAATTGATGGACATTCCCACAGTTTCCAGTTCTTTGCTACCACAAAAAAGAGCTGCTGTAAATATTTTTGTACAAACAGGTCTCTTCCCCTCTTAAAAAATCTTTTTTGGATACAGACCTAGTAAAGGTATTTCTGGATCAAAGGGTATGTATGGTTTTTAAAGCCCTTTGGGCTTAGTTCCAAATCACTCTCCAGAATGGTTGGACCAGTGCACAACTCCACTAGCTGTGCATCAGTGTCCCAGTTTTCCCATATTCCCTCCAGCATTTATTATTTTCCTTTTCTGTCTTATTAGCCAATCTGATAGGTACAAGATGGTACTGCAGAGTTGTTGCATTTCTCTAATCAAGAGCGATTTAGAGTATTTTTTTAAATGTGATCAATTTTTAGCTTTGTTTCTTCATCTGAACACCACCTATTCATATCCTTTGACCATTTATCTACTGGGGAATAGTGAGCTACTTATAATGGTTCAGGTGGAAGGTGAGGAAAGCTGAGATTTTATTGGTGGCTGTATGAGTCAGCCATCCAAAGACAATGGATGTGAAAAATGTACAAGTGGAAAAGTGAAGGTCTTAACTTTTCCATGAAGTTTCCTAATACATCATTTTCTGACTCAGTGATTTCTCTCCCTCAGAACTCATTTTACAATGATCACACGCAGTCTAATAACATCTCCCCTATTGTTCTAATAAATTGTTATTTGTCTAATATTAATAATGATTTTTGTTTACATGGCATTCTATGGTTGCAAAGCACTTGATATACATGAGCTAATGTGATCCTCATATTAATGTTGAGAAATATTTTTTCTAGGAAAAAACCTGTTTATATAGAGTTGCCTTCATTTCTTCACATTCACCTTCAGTTCTACTGAAACTCTCCTCTCCAAAGTTACCGATCATCTCTTGCTTGCAAAATTCAAAAGCTTTTTTCTTAGCCTTTGTCTTTCTTGATATCCTTATAGTGTTTCACCATATCATCTCCCCCTTCCTCTTGGATAGGCTGTTTTTCTTCAGCTTTTTAAAGACCACTTTCTCCTGGTTCTCCTTCCATCAGTCGAACTATTACTTCTCTGAATTCTTTGTAAATCATCATACATAGTCACCCCTCTGAATGTGAGGGTTCCCCAGGGCTCTCTCTAGCATTCTTCTTTTCTCTCTCTCTCTCTAATACTTTGGTGATCTCTGGTCATTTCTCATAGGTTCAATTATCATCTTTAGGCAGATAATCCCCAAATCCACAATCTAAACTTCATCTCTCTCCTGAGCTCACCAATGGCCTCTTGTATACCCTGCTGTCCCACAGGCAACTCAAAGTCAACATATCTAAAAGGGAACTCATTATCTTTCCTCCTGAACCTGCCCTTCCTTAGAACTTTCCTACTTCGGTCAAAGGTAATATCATCATTTCAGTCATCCAGTTTCACAATGCCCGAGTGGTCTTCTAATTTTTACTCTCTTTTGTCCCCCCCTAGAGCTAATTAATTGTGAAGTCTTGATTCTATATCCACGAATTTCTGGACCACACAGTAGCCAACGAGCATCCCAGGACAACCAAACGTGGAAGGGCAAAGTTGAGACTTGTTCTTTCCTGACTACATGAGATATATGGACTAGGCAGGTCTGGAGAGGGGAGGTAGACTCAATCCCTTGTTCTTTCTGCCTGTAGGCACCTCAATCTCAGGGCTGTAGGAGATAGTACTAAGTTTTTAAGACTGTAGAGGTCCCAGGAGCAGTTTGGTGGCACAGGCCAAAGTCAAGAAGACTCATCTTCTGGAGTTCAGTTCTCACCTAGTTGTGTGAAATTCTACCTGTGTGGAAAATGAACAAGCCACTTTACCCTATTTTGCCTCAATTTCCTCATTTGCAAATGAGCTGTTGAAGGAAATGGCAAACCACTCTGGCATCTTTGCCAAGAATACCTCAAATGGGGTCACAAAGAGTTATGCTGATATGAACAACAAACAGATCCCTGGATAAGACCATAGGAGGAACCTTCAAGGGACTTTTCCTCTTTAGGAAGTCCGGTCCATTAGGCAATTCTATTTTCCAGAGACTTATAGTAGTTGCCTGTATACTTAGAGTAATAATGCAGGGTTGAGTTCCCTCTAATAAAGGGAAGCATTTGAATTCATTAGAGATTCAAACAATCCTTCCCTCTCGTGATAAGGTAAACATCAAATGGCATTAGACCTCAGACATTTAATTTTCCCCTGCATGATTATCACTGAGCCCCGCTACCCATAACTTCTTCATGATTTGATTGGCTCAGGCTAAGAAGATAAAAGCCTGCAAAAAAAAGCTAAATGTAAAAAAAGCAACAGAAAGGGAAATATTATTCACTCTCTTTCTACACACTTTCATTAATGTCCTTGAATCTTGTAGTAGAACAAAAGCGAAACACTTGAGATGTTTCTTACTAAGGTATAAGTGACTGATATAGGTTGCCTGTCTTACTCAAATCTAAACCATTTTACTCATTTCCTTGCTTCCTCTCTCCAATATTGTCAGTCACTTAGCTGCCAAAACCATCTTTCCAAGGTATAGACCTAACTTTGTTATTCTCCTGCTCAAAAAACATCTGATAGTTTCCTTTTGCCTCTAGGATATAACAGGGTGTCCCACAAGTCTTAGTACAGTTTCAAGAGTTTTGGAACACTCTGTTTATACACCTTAACTTGGCATTCAATGCTTTCTGCAGTCTGCCTTTCAACCTTTCTTGCCTTATTTCATATTATTTCTCTTCATGTACTCTGTGTTCCAGGACAGCTAGGTGGCATAGTGGAGAGAGCATCATGCCTAGAGCCAGAAAGACCTGAATTCAAGCCCAGCCTCAGATACTTACCAGTTATGTGACCCTGGGCAAGTCACTTAATTGTTTGCCTCAGTTTCCTCATCTGTAAAATGAACTGGAGAAGGAAATGGCAAACCACTCCAGTATCTTTGCCAAGAAAATCCTAAATTAGATCACCAAGAGTCAGATATGACTGAAATGACTAGGTTCAGACAAACTAGATCAATTAGTCAATGAACATATTTTTTAAGCACCTACTATGTGCCAGGTGTTATGCTAAGGCCTGGATGATGGGATGTTTCTAACCCCAACTAGCCTCCCACTATCATTTGTGCAGGTTTTTCCATCTCTAACTGTAAAAATAATTTTATAGAGAGGCAGCTCAGCTAGAAAGTTGGAGTTGGTGTTCAGAAGCTTTGAGTTCCAGTCTTGCTTCAGATACTTCCTCTCTTCATGACCCTGGGCAAGTCACTTAACCTCTCTTGGCCTGTCTTCTCTGTAAAATGGAGATAATAACAGTATGGATTGTTGTAAGGATTAAACAAGATAACCTAGGCAAAACACCTTTTAAGCCCCCTAGAATTGTTGTCATTATTCTATCTAGCTTTGATTACTGGCACTTCTGGATACCTATGGTACTATGATAAGCAGTCTTCCTTTTCTGAATATATCTTCATAGGATCATAGCTACAGATCTGAGAGGGACTTTTAAGATTATTTAATATGACCCCTTCATTTTTTTATAGATGAGGAAACTAAGACCTAGAGACCTGAAGAGACTTCCCTAATGATAAAGCAAAGCATTGTGGAATTTAGAAGTACCTTTTGATTACAAAAGAAAAAATAAACTTTTTATTCTTTAATTTTATTTTTTAAAATTTAAAATAAAAACATTTGATTTATATACATATAAATTGCATTACTAAAGAAAGAATAAACTCATTTAGTATACTTTGAGTATTAAGTTGACTCTATTAAAATTCTTTGAAAATTGGTAATCTATGGCTAGTGTGTAATTCTCTTTTATGTTTGTATTCCCTGTACCTACAATTGTTCTGGGAACACAGTAGGAGTCTAATAAATGCTTGCCGATTGATTACCAGACCCCCCTTATTTCCCAACTGTGCTGGATAACAGAGAACTTATTGTATGTTTCGAGGCATTCAAGTTTTTTTAAAAAATTGACATAGGAATAGGAAAAGTTCCTCTCCACATCTCCAAATGAGCCCTGGCCAAGTAAGTCTGTCCAAGACAGATTTTAGGAGAGTGAAGTTCAAGTTAAAACATGCTGGATTTTCTCGGTATCATGCTCTCTTTCTGTAGCGTATTTGTATGTCCAAGGAGGGACTGGGTGGGGGAAGAGTTTTTGCTTAGAAATTGGAAAAGCTGAATCTTTTTTTTTCTTTCTATAAAGGATCATATATTTATCATTTCCCCTAAAGTTTCCTGTCAGTTCAGAATTGAAGAGGTCTAAACAGAGTGAATTATTGTATCTCAAATGTGGTGAAAACATGCTGCATTTCTTAAATAATAATTATGCTACTCTACTATCTGATTGTCTGCTCATCTATATTTCTGTCTCTCTCTAGATCACATTGAGAGATTATTAGTATCAGCCAGTATCCAAAGTGGCTTTATCCTTCTGGATGTACCCGAGACTTTCAGTTAAGCCTAGTTGAATAAATTAAACAACTAGATCCAATTAATCAACTGAGTCCAGGGTCAAGAGATAGTATGATGTAGTGGAGGGGTCACATGAGTCAATCAGTGGTCAGAAGAGCTGTATTCTAATTCTGACACTCACCCTAATGAGCTGTGTAAGCTCGGGGATGACAGCTTCTCTGGTCTGAATACTCTCATCTATAAAGTTGGATAACCCAGTTTATTTGGTTTATTTCTAACTCTAAAAGGCTATGATTCAGATTAATTCTCTCCCCCTTGAAGTCTTGAACTGATTTGAGTGAGAGTCTCTTTTCTGTAAGGGAATGAACATCCACAGGTGATTTAAAGAACATGTCTTAGTTCAGTAACATGGATGGCTCTGTGGTCTCATCAGTGTGGATACTTGCCCAATTAGTGTAGATCAGTGATTCCCAAAGTGGGTACTACCGCCCCCTGGTGGGTGCTGCAGCGATCCAGGGAGGCAGTGATGGCCACAGGTACATTTATCTTTCCTATTAATTGCTATTAAAATAAAAAAAATTAACTTCCAGGGGGCTAAGTAATATTTTTTCCTGGAAAGGGCCAAAAAAGTTTGGGAACCACTGGTATAGACTATAAGCCACCCACACTTTCTCATTTTGTGGAATTTTATTCATACATTTCCATTAAACTTCCATAGAAGACCTACTAATTCATCACCAAACCTTTATTAAGTTTGTTTTTTTATTTATTTATAAAGTTTATTAAGTTATACATATACTGTATGCCAGGCACTGAACTGGAAGTTTTTCTATAGTAATAGTACAGCACTGACACTGTCAAAAACAATTTAAATCTTGGGGGAAAGGAGCTGGGGGCAGAAAGAGGAAGGACATTTTACTCAATTAAGAACTCCAGACCTTTTCTTTTTAAAACTATAAACTGTAGCAAACACCAATCTTTCCATGTTTATATATCTTTTATTTCTAACTTTCATCTTCTAACCCCCCAAAATGAAGATAATTCAAAACTAAAAATGCACACTTGGAAAAAAAAAAAAAAAAACAACACCAAACCAGTGAACCAGAAATCCCTCTCTTCTCAACTCCTGCCTGGTAGCACAGTTTTCTTTCCCATTATTAAAAATGGCGCAGGCCACCTTTTCTCCAAAAACATACGAAGCTGCTGCATAACTCTCTTCCAAATAATTAATCTTTCCAGTGGAATCTTTCAAAGCCCCACGTTTCCTGTTATTTTATACAGCTGCAATTTGTAACCAGAGCTCCTGCCCAGTGTTCCATGGGCAACAGGCCAAATCCACTACATTTTACCTACTGAGGTGCCCCGCACAAATAATCCTTAACCACAAGTTAAACAGTTAGGTCCTGTTCTAGCCGAGAAGAAAGGCCTCAGGAACAAAAGACGTTTTTATAATTCTGCGTTAAAATTTCAGTTGATGCTCATAATATTTTACTCTCCAGCTTAGACATTTGGAAATACCTCCATTATGCCACAATAAAAGAAGATTTTTATGGACTGATTCCTGTGTTAAGCTAATATTTGTGAGTCATAAAAATTACACCCTCTTAGTTATCTGCATGCCAAATACACTGAAAATTGCTGTATATCAAACACCCCCATTTGCTCTTGTCCATGACATGAATGACTATGTACAGACCAGTCAATGGAGAGTAATCAGTAACAAATAAGGTATGATTTGAGGGACAAAGGAAGGGTCCCCTCCATGCCAACCAGAAGTCATTCCACCATTAGAGATCTGCAAAACTTAAAGCTAGAAAGGAACTTAAAGGCCATCCAGCCCCCATTTGCTTCTTTTTTTTTTCTTTTTTCTTTTTCTTTTTTTTTTTTTTTTACAGATGGAGACGTGTAGTCCTAGAGACGTTAGTAATCCTTGCAGCGCTCTACAGAGGCGAATTATTGTTCTTATTGCCTGAAGTCACTCAGCTCTACTGGGGAGGAGGAATGCAAGACTTAAAAGTCCAAAGTCTGCTTCCTCATCTCTAATGGGGAATAGGCTGCTGGTATTTTAGAGCAATCTGTTTTCATCAGTGACACTAGGAGAACCATCACATGTATAAATCGAACATCTCAATACCTAGTTCTTATTTTTTATATATATGTGTACATATATATTCATTCATTCATTTATTTATTTATTTGTTTGTTTGTTTATTCATTCATTCATTCATTCATTTATTCATTCATTCATTTATTTATTTATTTGTAAAGTTTATTAAGTTATACATATACTGTATATATTATATATACTGTATATATTATATATACTGTGTATATTATATACTGTGTGTATTGTATACACTGTATCTATAATATATACAGTATTTATTATACATATATGTATATAATCTGCATTATATGGGAACAATGGAACTCAAGAAAATCAAGTTGATAGGAGTCAAGTCAATGATAATTTATTAAGCACTTAGTGTGTGCCAGACCCTGCCAGGGATACAAAGAAAGCAAAAAGTGGTCCCTCGAGGAGCTCATATTGTCATGGAAGAGACAATGTGCAAACCACTATGAACATACAAGATAAAGGCAGAATGAACAGGAGGTAATCATAGAGGAAAGGTATTAGTATTGAAGGGTTTATTAGGAAAGACTTAAAGAAGCTGAGATTTGTCGAGGCTTGAAGGAATCCAGGGAAGTCAGAAAGTGGAAATGAGGAGGGAGAACGTTCCAGGAATGGAGGACGGCCAGGGAAAAGGCATGGAACCGGGAGATGAAGTGTTATGTGGGAGGAAGAGCAAGGCAGTGAGTGTTACTGGATTGGAGAGTGTATGCAGGGCTAGACCTTATCAAGTAATTGCCAGAAGTGATATGATGTTCGCGGCATTCAGGGTCACTTTCTGACATTTATATATGCTATTCCACTCCTTTGTGAATATTTATATTTGTATTATCTATTTACTTTTATTTATATTATTCAGTTCACTTATGTAGTACTATATGGTTTACAAAGCACTTCATAAATATTATCTCTTTTTCTTTGTGATTTCTTTATTTTTTCTCTATCTTCTTTATTTTATTATTTTTGTTATTTATTTATTTTCTTTATTTGTCTGTATTTTCCTATATTTTCTTTATAATTCTGTAAAATTAGTGCTATCATTATTCTCCATTTTACAGATGAGGAAACTGAGGTAGATAGAGATTAAAGGGACTTGCTTTTTTTTTTTTTCTTTTATAACCCTTACCTTCCGTCTTGGAGTCAATACTGTGTATTGGCTCTAAGGCAGAAGAGTGGTAAGGGCGGGCAATGGGGGTCAAGTGACTTTCCCAGAGTCACACAGCTGGGAAGTGTCTGAGGCCAGATTTGAACCTAGGACCTCCCATCTCTAGGCCTGGCTCTCAATCCACTGAGCTACCCAGCTGTCCCCTAAGGGACTTGCTTTAAGTCACTTAAGACAGGCTCACAAAGCTAGTACTGGATTTGAACTTGGATCTGTCCCAACACTCTGTCCTCAATGCTCAAAGATAGAGATCAGAGAGTACTTACACACCACACACACACACACACACACACACACACACACACACGACTTAGAAGACTAATATTAAGCCACACGTTTGCATTCAGATTTCTATAAAATCTTTATGAGAATGATTTATGCACAGACTGATGGTAGCCTTAGTGAAGACACAAGAAAGGAACGACTTTTGCAGATGATTTTTCTACTACAGATTATATCTTTATCGTCACACAATCGATTAAGAAGACTACAGGAGGGGTTGCTAGTTGGCTCAGTGGACTGAGAGCCAGGCTTAAAGATAGGAGGTCCTGGAATAAAATCTGATTCTTCTGCCTTGGAACCAATACGCAGTATTGATTCTAAAATGGAAGATAAGAGTTTTTTGGTGTTTTTTTTTTCCAAGTATACAGGAGATAAGGTTTTGCTGCATTTAAATTAAAAAAAATTTTGACATAGTGGAATAAAATATAGCATGTGTTAAAATCATCTAAGATTCTGACAAATATAACTACTGAGAAAACTTTGTTCAATGGCTTGCTTAGTACTAACATCATGAAAGAAAAAAAGGGAGTCAAAAGTTCACCTAAAGGTATAGCCAGTCCTGGAGATGGGAGGTTCTAGGTTCAAACCTGACCTCAGACACTTCATACCTATGTGACCCTGGGAAAATCATTTAACCCCATTTGTCTATCCCTTATTGTTCTTCTGTCTTAGAACTGATATTTAATATCAGTTCTAAGACAAAAGGTAAGGATTTTAAAAAGAAAAAAAATAATCAGCCGATGTCCTAGAAGACATTCTATGTAAAGTCCCCCCACCAAGAGAGACCATTGTTTTTAAAAATAAACTCTTCTCCAAATGCTTCATTTATAAATGATCCATTTATATGGACTATATATATAAGACTATGAGATCTTGGAGAGTAGGGTTTTTTGTTTTGTTTTTGTTGTTTTTGTTTTGTTTTGTTTTTACTATCTTTGAATCCTCAGTACTTAACATAGTGACTGGTATCTAGTATGTACCTAAAAAAAGTTAGTTGACTGACAAACAACGCACTCTGTGTTCTAAGATACTTAATAAAGCTTCCTCCATGAAACTGACAGTGATAAAAATGAGACTGGTCTAATAATCCACACAAACAAAAAAACCCCAAATGGATGAAAAATCACATATTGGACTAGACTGTGGTATGCGGCTGGACAGACAGCCAATCTATAAGTCTTGGACTATATAGAAAATGAACCAAGGTCAGAATTCATTAGAAGAAAGAGATTGGACCAGATTGAATTTGGGAGATGCCATATTTTTGATGATTCCAAGCTGCTTGCTACTTTGAGAGCTCATCTTTTTAACATCAAAAGGCTCACTGTAATTCAATATGGTTGGAAAGCATAAAGAATCATAACAAGTAAACCAAAAGGTATCATATGCACAAATAGCCAGTCATGTGTTATCTGTGATGACTTGTGTGAAAAGTAATATAAACAACATTATTGAGGATACATATGAGAAGATAAGTAAGTTAGTCAGAGAAAGATCTCTAGATCATTGGATGGATCTTCTATGGAGGATTTTGGGAAATACATGAAGAAGAGTCATATAGGATAAGAAAAATATAATCCATGTCAAAGGAAGGAGTATCCATAGCAATGAAATCAAGAATCCTTCAACATGTAAATATGGGAATGATTACACTTGCACTACCTTGTAAAGTTTCTGGGTGTGAGTATTGAAAATAACCCTCTTGTGGATGATCCTTGGATGAGGGAGGAGTCAAAGACAAAGTCACTAAGGGAGTTACAAGTGTTCCTTCCACATCGTGGGAGTCGGGGACATGGTGCCCCAGGATCTGGAAAATGGGAATAAAAATTTCTGGCCCTCCCTTTGGACCAGAGAAGATGTCTGAATTTTTCTTTTTCTTTTATGTTTACAGTATAAAGAAATTATATATATTTATGGTATTAAAAGATAAAACATGTTGATATTATGCAATACTATACATATATTCTATACATTTCTGAGTTCCTAAATGTTTTTTCTGTCATCTGAGGGTCTTTGTGTGTCATATGTGGTTCTTGCAAAATTCCCCCAAAATTCCTGTTTAATTTCTTTTGCAGACTCACAATTTATCAAATTATTTTTGAATACTTTTTTTGAAAAAACTATGGGGGAAGTCACAAAGTATATGAAATACCTGTACTACATTATTAGTACCTCCAGAACCCCATTCCACAACCTCCTTGGCTAATCAACTCTCCATTTCCTACTAGATGCACTCCTTTGGACTGGACTCCATCATGTCCCCATACCAATCACTTTCTGCACTGCCTGCTCCCACATTTCCAGCTTCCTTTTTTTGTCTTGTCTTTCCCCATTAAATTGTAAGCTACTCCAGAGTAGGTGGTGTTTTTCTTATTTGTATCCCCAGGGCTTAGCACAGTACATGGCACATGGTAGGCATTTAATACATGTAAATTGGTTGGCTGACTGGAAGAGTGCCAGGAGTCAGAAATATATGTATGTCTTATTGATTGGCTTGGAAATAGGACTTAAATTTTCAAACCTAGTGATGGTCTAAATTTGAGGCATTAGAAGCATCATGTATGGAATCATGGCTACCAAACTGAGTCCTAGAAAGAAGAACCATCATTTATTGATTGGGCCATAATGGAGAAACAACTTTACCCTGCTCTGGAAGCCTGGAATGAGAGCACGACTAATTCAATGCATGAAGCCTTAGGTTTGGACATGTGAGAGAATCTAAGGAAGCTAGCAAGACTAAGATAATATTTACAAAGCTTAAGAGCCATCTGTTTATGCATTAGCAGATAATTTTGTTGGTATTCTTGATTCTCTCGTATCTTTTGCACAATTTGTGAATTTATTTCCCCCCTTGTAAACAAACGCATTTAAAGCTAACTGACTTGAACGTATGGAGGGAATGGAAAGTGCTGGAAATAGAACATGGCTACTAGAACAAGAAACATTCAAGAAGGCAGCAAGCATCAGAGTTCGAGGAAATAAGATTAGAGATTAAAGAATGCACATTAGGATATTGGACTTCAGACTAGTCAGTTTTAAATTCAGTAGAGTAGAAAAAAGCCCAGGACAAAGTGCCCCCTTGGGATGAATTTAGAAATGATCCATGTCCTCCAGAGAAGCCAGAGAAGTCAGGGTCCCAGACCCAGCTGTCACAAAGGTAGCCCAAGGCTAGTTTAAATGTTTAACCTAGAAGAAATAATGCTTGAAGTCATGTCGATCTAAGGCAGCCCTGGCCACAGACAGTGTTGTGATGTGTAAGCCCTGGCCAGCCATCAGCAAGGGCTTCCTCCATTTCTATGTAGCATCATATTCCTATCCCATAGGGTTGTCATGAGGATCAGATGAGATAATAGAGATCAAGATTTGTCATCTCATTGCCATAACTCACAAGGTAGGACGATTGATTTCTTGGCTCTGGAAGGTGATAGCTGTTGCTCCGGACTGAGTAGGGGATCAAACTCTTTCCTTCTTTGAAGCTGCTTGTAGCTGGCTTATATAAACCGGTTTGGGGGCTGATAGGTCTAAATTAGCCCCTTCGATGATTACCGACTCCACAGACAGGAGGAAGAGGCAGGATAAACCTCTTTGGGGCAGAGCAGTGCAGTTCTAGGGTCTTGTTACCTAAATGGCTTTCACGATGTCTGTTTTTGTGTTCACCTGTGCGTGTGTCCCAGTGGAAAGGTTGATAGAGTGGGCAATTCTTCAAGCTGCTCTAGATCTGAAGGGAAAGGGGAAGGAAAAGAAGGGAAGAAGCATGTATTAAGCCCCTACTATATGCCAGGCAAGGTGCTAAGTGCTTTACAAATATTACTTCATTTGATCATCCCCACAATTTTGCAAGGTAGGTACTATTAGGACCTCAGTTTTCAATTGAGGAAAGTGAAGGAGACAGAGGTTAAGTGACTCAACCACGGTTATATAGCTAGCATGTATCTAAGGTCATAATTTAACTCGGGTCTCTACTTGACCTGAGCTAGCATTTTGTCCACTATACTGCCTAGCTGCCTCCCAAACAGCCAAGGACTGTACACTGATGACCCTGGATCTCAATGCCAGGGACAGCCATTTCCTTGGGATTCTTTTTGAGCCTTTGCCTGTTAGAGTACTCAGGACCCTGACAACTCAAGTGTTATGTGAACATAAGCTGTCATTAGTAAGGGGCAGAGATTAGAACTCAGGTCTCCTGGTTCCTAGCCTAGGACTTTTTTCTCTCATATCATCTCTCTTAAAAAGTACCCTTTTGGGGGGCAGCTGGGTAGCTCAGTGGATTGAGAGTCAGGCCTAGAGACAGGAGGTCCTAAGTTCAAATCTGGCCTCAGACACTTCCCGGCTATGTGACCCTGGACAAGTCACTTGACCCCCATTGCCTACCCTTACCACTCTTCTGCCTTGGAGCCAATACACAGAAGTTAAGGGTTTAAAATAAAAAAAAAATTAAAAAAAGTACCCTTTTGGTAAGGTCTTAAAATGAAAATTCTGCAAAGGAGTAAAAATTGAGTCATTAACACCTTAATGTGAATTGTTATTAATATACTTTTTTCTATTTGATGAGAGAGAGGAGGCAATGTGGATTTCACTGAACCAAACATGTAAGAGAGAAGAGGGGAAAAGCTGCTGAAAAGCTGGAGGAATTGTAGCCAAAAGAAGGGCAGCTAGATGGTGCAGTGGATAGAACATTGGTCCTAGAGTCAGGAAGACCAGAGTTCAAATCTGACTTCAGATACTTCCTAGCTTTGTGACTGGACAAGTTATTTATCCCCTGCCTAGCACCAGAGAAGGAAATGGCAAGTCACTCCAGTATCTTTGCCACAAAAAAACCCATGGATAGTTTGGTCCATCATTGAAGAGTCAAACATGACTGAATGACTAAACAACAACCATCCAAAAGAAAATTCACCTAAACTTCACAGGGTTTGACTTACTCAAATCTAGCCAGACAGAGGAGTTCCTTCCCCAACCCCAACCCTAATGGAAGCATTTTTTTTTAATCCAGCTAAATCTTGTTGTCTCAGCACTCAGGCCACAAGAGCAAAGGAGCTCAGAATTCACAATGACATCATTAGAGTGCTTCTTTAATGCCCAGCTTCGTGGATATTGTAATAACGCTTTTTCATATGTTATCTATGCTGATTAATTATTAATCCCAAAAACTGCTTTAATGCAATGTTTATAGTCAAGATGTAGCATTTAGAAAGTCTGGAAATTCAAAGTTATAGCCCCCACAGTAACTGTAATTCAGTCTTCATAAATGTGTATAGTTGTTTTTCTTTTTCCCAGGCTAGAACAGGCAGTAACTTTCAGCAATTGTGTGGATATGTTAGAATAGCCTTTCCCAAACTAATTTGGCCACAACACACTTTTGGACTGGAAATTTATTGACAGAACCCTTAAATGCCCATCTGGGGTCAAATAGAAGAAAGTGGGAGATGGGGGAATTGTTAGCTTTGAATAGTGAAAAATAAACCTCCTTTCATGGAGAGGCAAAATAGCATTGTGTAGAGAGAGCTGGTCTTGAAACATGGAAGATCTAGATTCAAGTTCTCTCTCTGACTCATACTGGCTCTGTGTCCAGAGCAAGCCATTTGATTTCTCAATGCATCAGACAACTCTTTAAGACTGAGTTGAAGAAAAAGTGCAGACCTTCATTATTAAAGGGCATTTCCTCATCCAGAGGGTTCCCAATGCTCATGAAATCACAGGTCAAGTCCCTCTCTCCTCAACACTATGCCTATAAAAATATGTGCATAAAAATCAAGTAGGCACTTGGCATATAGGTAATTTAATAATTTAGAGAAAAATATTGACAGCAATGATATTTTACTCACAAAAATCCTTTTTTTGCTTTGAATGAAACATACCAGAGTCTTAGGAAGCCCTTGGATCAAATCAAATTAAATCAAAATAAGATTCAATGTAATAACAATAAATGTAAAATGTTACACTTGGGTTAAAAAATCATCAACACAAATTCAAATTGGGGAGAGGCATGACTAGGCAGTATTTGATCTGAAAGAGATGTATGCATTTTAAACAATGGAAAACTAAACAAATTTCAGTCAACAGAGCAAAATGACTGACAAGATATCCAATGGACTCTTGTTCTGCATTAAGAGGGAGAGTATATAGGAATAGGGAAGATGATAATGGTATTGCTCTACTCTAGTCATCCAGACTCTTTCTTTCAGTTCTGGGTGCCATATTTTTGGAAGATATTGATATCTGTAGAGTGTCTAGAGCAGTGGTTCCCAAATTTTTTTGGCCTACCATCCCCTTTCCAGAAAAAATATTACTTATCGTGAATATGGACCCTGAGCCCAGGCACGGCCCTTGGGTGGAGACCCAGTGCAGAGGGGTGCATGACTGTGGAAGCAGCACCTTGAGACTGTTAAAGGAGCTTCAGGCAGAGGAAGAAGCAAGGGGACCACCAGGAGGCTTGACCCTGAGAACAACTAGACCTGAGAGCTCAAGAGCCTAAAGAGCGCAGACAGACCCTGGGTGTGAGGATAAAGCTGAGAGGGCATGCGGCTAACAATGGCAAACCAGTCAAAAAGCCCCAAAAGAGAAATACCAAGAAGAAATCTTTAACACTCAACAACTTTTACACAGAAAAAATCCAGACAACAGAGCAAACAGAAGAGGAGAACAAACAAGTAATCATATCCAAACCTTCCCAAAAAAATGAAATTTGGTCACAAGCTCTTGAAGAGTTCAAATCTGATATCATGAGAAATATGGAAAAGATTTGGTGAGAAAAGTGGGAAATAACTCAAAAGGAAATTAACAGGTTAAAAGACAGAAACTCCCAAATGGAAACTAATCGGAAATTAAATAATATCATTCTCCAAAACCAGCTAGTCAAAGAAGAAATCATAGAAACAATCAATAATTTCATTGAAGAGAATGACAATGATGAGACATCCTACCAAACTCTATGGGATGCAGCTAAGACAGTACTGAGGGGAAATTTTATATCCTTGAGTGCATATATTAACAAATTAGAGTGGGCAAAGATCAATGAACTGGGCATGCTAATTAAAAAATTAGAAAGGAAACAAATTAAAAATCTCCAGCTAAAGACCAAATTAGAGATTTTAAAAATTACAGGAGATATTAATAAAATTGAAAGTAAACGAACTATTGAATTAATAAATAAGACTAGACGCTGATACTTTGAAAAAACAAACAAAATTGACAAAGTACTGGTCAATCTAATTAAAAAAGGAAAGAAGAAAATCAAATCATCAGTATCAAAGATGAAAAGGGAGACCTCACCTCTAATGAAGAGGAAATCAAGGCAATCATTAAAAACTATTTTGCCCAATTATATGGCAATAAATATAGCAATCTAGGTGAGATGGATGAATATTTACAAAATATAAATTACCTAGATTAACAGTAGAAGAAATAGAATACTTAAATAATCCCATATCAGAAAAAGAAATTGAACAAGCCATCAAAGAACTCCCTAAGAAAAAATCCCCAGGACCAGATAGATTCACAAGTGAATTCTATCAAACCTTCAAAGAGCAACTAATTCCAATACTATACAAACTATTTGACATAATAAGCAAAGAAGGAGTTCTACCAAACTCCTTTTATGATACAAATATGGTACTGATTCCAAAGCTGGGTATATAAAAAACAGAGTAAGAAAAACTACAGACCAATCTCCTTAATGAACATAGATGCAAAAATCTTAAACAGAATACTAGTAAAAAGGCTCCAGCATGTGATCATGAGGGTTAGCCATCATGATCAGGTGGGATTTATACCAGGAATGCAAGGATGGTTCAATATAAGGAAAACCATTCCATAATTGACCATATCAACAAGCAAACCAACAAAAATCACATGATTATCTCAATAGATGCTGAAAAAGCCTTTGATAAAAACAGAACATCCATTCCTGTTGAAAACACTAGAAAGTATAGGAATAGAAGGTCCTTTCCTAAAAATAATAAACAGTATATATCTAAAACCATCAATAAGCAACATATGCAATGGGGCTAAATTAGAAGCTTTTCCAATAAGATCAGAAGTGAAACAAGGATGCCCACTATCACCTCTATTATTTAACATTGTACTAGAAACACTAGCAGTAGCAATTAGAGAAGAAAAGGAAATTGAAGGTATTAAAATAGGCAATGAGGAGACTAAGCTATCACTCTTTGCAGATGATATGATGGTCTACTTAAAAAATCCTAGAGAATCAACTAAAAAGCTAACTGAGCTGCTCAACTTCCCCAACTTACTCTAATTCTAGTGCCTTCTTTTTGTTAAGTATTCTCTTTTTATACTATGTATAATTTGTTTGCATATATTTGTTTACCTATTATCTCCCCTTTAGATTATGAGCCCCTTAAGGGCAGGGACTGTCTTTTTGCCTTTTTTTTCTTGGTATCTCCAGCACTTAGCATTAGCCTGGCACAATACAGGCACTTAATAAATGTTTATTGGCTGGCTGAATTTTTGCTTTACCTGAAGAAAAAGAAAACATTTAGCAGGGATAGAAGAGCTGTCTTCAAATATCTGAAGGGTTGATATATCGAGAAAAGATTAGATTAATTCTGTTAGGACTCCAGAGAATGGAAGTAGGAAGCATGGGTAAATGCTGAATTTATGTATTTAAGTCCTGGTGTAAAGAAAAGCTTGCTAATAATTAGATCAATCTAAGCTGAAATGGGCTGCCTCTTGAGGTCTTTAAATAAAAGAAATAGCATAGTGGGAATCCTTATTTAGGTAGGGGTTGGACTAGAGAGCCAACCATGAGATTTCTAGGAGACTGTAAAAGAACACAGTTTTGAAAATTCTATGTTCGAATGACTCATATCCCTAGTATTTCCAGTTTCTTAATTCGAAACCTGTAGAGCTATATTAATAAAGTGATAAGAGTTAATCCTCTACCCAGCTGCCAAAGAGATTTTCCTAAAGTACAGGCTGGATCATATCATTTCCCCTACTCAATAAATTCCAGTGGCTCCCTATTACCGGAAGGATCAAATATAAACTCCTTTGCTTAGCAATTAAAATCTTTCACTGCCCAGTCCCAACCAACCTTTCCAGCCATTTGAGACATTTTACATCCCCCTCACAATAGCCCAGACAAACTGGCTTTTCTTAACATTTCTTATAATGGCACTCATCTTCAAGCCTTTTCACATTTACCATCAACCCCCATGCATGGAATTAACTGCTTCCTTCCTTCTAGCTTTTAGATCCTGAGTTCCTTCAAGGTTCAGCTTAAACATCATCTTCTACGTGAAGTTTTTATTGATCTCCTTCTCATGCTAGAGCCTTCTTCCCCAAATTATCCTCTACCTAAGTATAATCTCCTTTACAGAGAGCTTCCCACATTGTTGTTGTTTGGTTGTTTCAGCCATATCTAACACTTTATGATCCCTTTTGGATTTTCTTAGCAAAGATACTGGAGTAGTTTGCCTTTCCCTTCTCCCCATCATTTTATAGATGAAGAAACTGAGGCAAACAGGGTTTAAGGACCTTGCACAGGGTTGTACAACTAGCAAGTATCTGAGACCAGATTTGAACTCAGGAAGATGAGTTCTCTTGATTCTAGGCCTGTCACTGTGCCACCAACCTAGTATTGATTGATGGGTTGATGGATTATCTCATTGTCTTGTCCTTCTTATCCACTGTGCTCTAGTAGGTAGAGTGCTGGACCTAGAAGCAAGGAAACCTGAGTTCAAATTTAAGTCTCAGACATTTACTAGCTAAGTGATCCTGGTCAAGCCACTAAATCTCTGTCTCAGGTACTTCAACTGAAAATGGGAATAATAAAGTACCTATTTCCCAGAGGTATTTTGAGGATCAAATGAGATAATTATTTTAAAGTGCATAGTACAGTACCAGCACATAACAGGAACTTAATAAGTATGTGTTCCTTTCCTTCCTTCCCTCCTTCCTACTCAAAAATTTCCTCTGAACCTCTAGGGAATTTAAGTGGGGATAAGAATACTATGGGCAAAGGGGCAGCTGGGTGGCTCAATGGATCAAGAGCCAGGCCAAGACAGGAGGTCCTGTATTCAATTCTGGCCTCAGACACTTCCTGGCTGTGTGACCTTGGGCAAGTCACTTAACCCCCATTGCCTAGCCCTTACCACTCTTCTACCTTAAAACCAATATTCAGTATTAATTCTGTAATGGAGGATAAGGGTTTAAAAACCACTATGGGCATTATTAGAAGACATATCCTTCAAATTTGGGGCTCCTTCTAGTATTCAATCATCAATTTTTAAAAAGTTGGGGATCAGTTATAAGTTGAAGCTGGATGGAAAGGATGAGCTGGTTGAAAAAAAAGGAGTAATAGAGAATAAGAATAAAAAAAACCAACAAAACAACCTTCCTATATACTCAGGGCATAGCCTTCCATAACTGCATAATAGTGGCAGCAAAAGTAGTCTCCTGTAGGGGGGAAGGGAAGAGAATAAGCATTTATTAAGTTCCTGCTCTCTATCAGGTACTATGCTAAGTGCTTTTACAGATAGTACCTCATTGATCCTTACAATAACACTGGAAGGTAGGGGCTATCATTTTACAGTTGAGGAAACCAAGGAAGACAAAGGTTAAGTGACTTGCCCAGGATCATCACACAGCTAGTAAGTGTCTTGGGCCACATTTGAATTTAGATCTTTCTGACATCAAGCCCTGTGCTCTATCCATTGAGCCATCTAGAAGCCCATAATAGAATAAAAGAAGGAAAAGTGGAGTTGGATCACCTTTGGGAAATTGTTCAATGCTTCTTTGAATAACCTCAAGTTTCTACTTGAAATAAAGGTCTATCTTTTAACATCGATTTTCTTTCAGTGACCTTATACAGCTATGGGTCAGAGGGTACTACAATCCCCAAAGAATTAGGATTGAGGATCATCCAAAAGGCTATGTAGAGAGGCAGACATATTGTGGGTATGAGCAGACTATAATACATTACAAATGAGAAGTTACACAAAAGAAGTGGGGGGAAGAGAGAGAGAGAGAGAGAGAGAGAGAGAGAGAGAGAGAATTATCTAGAATTCTAGATAATAGATTTAGAACTGACAGGGACCTTAGAGGTCATCAAGTCTAATCCTCTTCATTTTGCAATTGAGGAAACCAAGCCCTCAAGAGGTTAAATGATTTCCTCAGGATCACACAGCTAATTTAAAAAAAACCCACTTCCTGGCTCTGAGTCCAGTTCTCTGTCCTTTATACCAGAGATCCACAGACTATTACCAGAAGGCCAAATCTAGCACTCTCTGTTTTTGTAGGGATGGAGGAGCTAAGAATGGTTTTTACATTTCAAAATACAATAATACTTTATTTTAAAATGTAAAAACTATTCTTAGTTTGCCTATGATGGTGGGCTGGATTTGGCCCACTAGCCAGAGTCTGCTGATCCCTGCTCTATATACTACACCGACTCTGTAGATGGATGAGTGAACATTTCTAGGAAGGAAAGTCATTAGATGATAGATGACTAGAGAAAAAAAAAAAGATGACTTGGTCTTCTAGTGGGAACAACGGATAATTGATAGAGCATATATTCTATGTAAATTCAAGAGAACTCAAGAAAGTACCCCAGGGCTTTGGTTGAATCCTTCTGAGAAATCTATGGGAATTTATTTATGAACAAATTTCAAAGAGAATAGATAAGCAAGGATAGGTTGCTTATCAGCACTGCTGGAGGGAATCCACACAACGATGAAATTAAAGGACATTTTGCCATATGTGGAATAGCTACAAAGATGTCAAAAGGGAAAAAAGTGTGTATTTGATGAAGCACACTTCTTAATGCCTATGATCATACCACCCCAAGAAGCCTGATCTCTGAACTCAGAAGTTAAGTAGGGTCAGGCCTGGCTAGTACTTGGATGGAGGACTGACATTTTGGGTACTGAAGGCTAAGAAGTAGAGGCAGCACAAGAGAGTGGACAGAGAGCCTACTTTGAAACCAGGAGACCTTGGTTCGCGTCCTGCCTCTGACACTCTGGCAGTGTGACCCTGGGAAAGTCAGTTAACTTCTCAGTGGTCCAGGCAACTCTCAAAGACATTAAATTGGAGAAAAGTTACCAATATACATTGGCAAAAATAATTGTCTCATCCAGGATGCTCTCTGTACCAGTTACATCACAGGTCTAGTCCCTCTATCTACCCCTCTTCTTTTCTGTAAAATCCCCCCAAATATGGCATCTTCCAAGGTATATAAAGACAAGAATGTGTGTTAAGGAGAGTGCTTATAGAGACTCTTTCTTTCTTAGGACTTAGGAGCAGATTGGCTTGGAGTTCTGGAGATGGACACTTTCCTTTCAGATTGATCTCCTCTCCTTGGAGGGACTCACGTGCATATGGAAATCAACATCAGGTCAGCACTGCGCAGATGCTAGAAATACTTGGGATCATGTAATCATTGAGTTTTAGTGGAGAGAAAACTGAGACAGACTCCAATACAGATGTCCAATCCTATAGATAAGGAAGGAAGCTGAAGACCAGAGAAATCAAGTGGCAGAGACAGATCTGAACCCAAGTCCCCTCCCCTCAGGTGCCCTTCTTACAGTGAGGAAAACTCCATGAAAGCCTTTTACAAACCCATTTTCTTTTTCAGGTTCAAATCATTCCAAAATGGCTAAGTCAAATTTCACTGAGTATTTCATAATTGCAATATCACTTAAGGAATAAAGAAAACTTTCCCCAGAGGATATTTTCCCCCAAGAAAGTGATATGCATTATAAAATAAGATTCTAGCATCCAAGAGTTTCCTCAGCCTAATAGAGAAAGACTCTAGAAGTTGTAGGAACCTAGCAGAGCAGAGAAATAAATTCCAACAATTTTGGTTGGCCTGGGCTAAGCGTTGCTGGCATGTACGTTTGCTTCATGGTGTTTGGGGGGCTAGTACTGGAGCCTGAGCTGCTCTACTCAACCTCCAACACAACTGGGTGTCTGTTTATTCCAGCAATTGGGTTCAACTCTACCAAAACTAGATTGCCTACCAGTGAAGCTCTGTTTCTGATTGTGAAATACAGGTCACGGTTTTATCTCCAGTTTATCAACAGCAAACAGTTTGGTATGTTATGTCTAGTGTTGGCCCTGATTCAGGCTTCTTTTTCAAAAGTGACCTTCTGGGTCTGAATTTAGTTGCCATATATAAACCTCTAAGTCCTTTAAATCACTACTTTACCGCCACAAGGAATAATAATAATAATTGACATTTAGATAGCTCTTTTAAAATTTGAAAAGCTCTTTAAATAATATTAATTGATCAATTAACATTTATTAAGCACCTACTCTGTGCCTTGTGAAATAAGGGCTATAGCTACTATTATCTCTCCACTTACAGAAGAAGAAAAGATAGCTAAGAGATTTGTCCAGTGTCTCATAACTTCTGAGTATATTAGCTTGGGTTTGGAATCCATGTTTTTCCACTTTCCAGCATTCAATTTGGTGTGGTTAGTTGAACATTGGCAAGAATGCTTAAAGGACAGGAGTTTTAATGTTGTTCTGCCATCAACAGGAAGGGTAATCTTGAGCCTTGGTTTTCCTCATCTGGGAAATGGTGACAACACTATCTGGCAGCTTGGTCATGTTGAGAAGAGTGACTAAAATAGATTCTTGAACTTTGAACCAATGTACAGGATTATTGAGAATAGTCATTACCAACAAACAATAAGCTACTGTTCCTTGGGCTCTGTGAAATCTCTCTCCAGGTTTTTCCCCAACAGTCTATGGAACCTTCAAGAAAAGGCCAAGACCAACACTCAGTGTGCTTTGTCATCGTGCTCAAACTTTGAGATCTAGGCAGGCTGGCGCTTTCATAACTTCTCTAGTTTATGATCAGTGAGGGATCCTGAAGGGAAAGAAGGAAAGGTGAGTTCAGAGAGAAAGTGAATTTAAAATTAAAATTTATTTCTTATATGAATGGGATATTTTTCATACTGACTTACTTCTTACTACAAGTAATGAACCTTAAGCTTCATTTCCCCTCTCTTTCCATGCCCAGAAATGAAATTCTATCTCTGAACTAACATTGGGCTAACTAAAGAAATTGTCAGAGCTCCACGTATTATTGCTGGACCAGGAACTAAAAAAACAGTTGTGGTATATAGACAGAGCCATCTTTGACTCCTTCTTCTCCTTCATCCCCCACATCCAATCCATCAATACATTCTGCCATGTTCCTCTGAAACGTCTCTTAAATCCATTCCCTCCCTCCCTCCCGCCCCCTGCTCCTTCCTTTTTCCTTTTCTCACTACCACCCCTCTTGTCTCAGCCCTTCATCATCTCAGGCTTGCTCATATTGAACCAGGTTTTTGGTTCAATTAGTAATGTTGAAGGTAAGTTTTCAGGATGAGCTAAGTTTTTAGATTAATCTCAGGTGCCTAGGATAGGAAGGACGATATATCGTTTGGTGGGTCTATATGTGGTGATGGATATATGGAAACAGGTCCCTGGATACAGTGGGTATGCAGATATTATAGAGCACTCATTGTCATGAAGCTCAAGAGGATGATTGGTTAGATGAGCTAGAAGTTGATACCTAGAGATCTGAGCTCAAGAGTTGGAAAGAGGAAAGACTGAGAGAGAGACAGTATTAATACAGATAACCAGGATGGACAGAGATGAGTTCAGAAACAATCACTAAGGTTGAGTGATAGGAGTAACAGCATATAAACATAGTTAAGGAGTCAGGTCAGAACAAGACAAAAATGTGTTGAGGCAGGAGCTCAGTTGGAATAGAGAAATGAGTGTTCAGGATAATAATGTAGAAGCTAGGTTAGAACCAGGATAAGGATTTCTTTCTCAAATTCTTTTTCTGGGGTTGGGTCCAGAGGATCTTAATAGGCTGTTATAGGTCTAGAAACCTGTTAACCGTCACAGTGAACTGAAAAAATGTTATGAATGCCCTCCCTAATCCCACTAGAGGGGCCAGGAAGCTGGTCAGAGGAACATGGGATGGTTAGAAGTAAGTATCTCATCCATCAACCTATAGAATTAATTTCCTAATGGGATGCCTGTGATCTCACTGCCAAATCTTCCTAGAAGACTAACTTACCTGTAGTCCCCTGATAGACAGGTAATAGGAGATATAAAAGGGACACTGAAGTCACAACCTCACTGATGAGCCAGTATCCAATGTTCCCAGTTGTTTTGTGGACACAGAGACTCACACCCTGGGAAGAGAACAGCTGATCACCAAATTTCTGGAGAGAAAAAAGATTGCTAGCTATTATATAATCACAATTTTTTTTTCTGAGTAGGATTCTGGAGTACTTGCTAACTATAAGAGATAAGCCATTGTTGGCAGAGGGATTCATTCACATGGAAATGGCATCCTCAATCTGACAGGTTCAAGGTACCCTGAAAGGCTATCTTCTGGAGTATTAGATGTGATTTTTGTTGATGAGAAAGTGGGCTATTTATTGGTCTTCTTTTCTACAGGATATTTTGGTCCAAGTCTCTGGATGCAGCAAAAGGGATGATGAAAGAGTTGCTAGCCTGGGCAATTGCTAACAAGAAGAGAGTAAGGTGGTTGGTTTACATTGAGGCAGTACCAGCTTGACTATCTCATAGGTTTCTTTAGTTGAGGAGCCATGATTGTAACAATTCAAAACTGAGGAGGATGTCACCGGAGGAATGGGACCACCAAAACTCTGGGCTTCTACAAGGAGTGGAGAAATCTCAGCAGCCTTAGTTATAGCATTCTGAATGAGTCAAAGAAAAGCACAGAGTAGTGAAAAGGAGTAGGAATGATGAGCAATCTCCAATATTTTAACACTTTAAAACAGGGATGGCGGGTGGGACTTGGAGCAGTTGGCTCTACAACACCTACCTGAAGCAAAGGCCTTTCTGTCTTCAGTTAGGTTATCCCAGGGTGGGGGAAATGCCTCTACTTCTCTCATTTCTTAACCCTGTTCAATTCGGCTTTGGACCTCACCACTTAATTGAAACTGCTCCCTTCAAGGATCTCTTAATTTACAATTGGAGAGCATTTTCCCAGTCCTCATCCTTCTAGACCTCTCTGTATCTTCAAATGATGTTGGTCATCCCTTCCTCTTGGTTCTCTTCTTCCCTAGATTTCTTAAATGGTCTCTCCTACTTCTCTTTCTGTATCACCATTCCTTCTTGGTCTTCTTTGTTGGGTCATCATGTCTTATCTTCATCTTTCAGAAATCTGCCAAGATAATTTATCCTGAAGCACAGATATATCCATGCTCCAGATCCTTCACCTATTACCTCTAAGATAAAATAGAATCTCCTTAGCTTGGTGTTTAAAACTTTTCATGGTCTGGCTTCAAGCTATCTTCCATCATTTTTGCTTCTTAGAAGCCCTTCCTTCAAGTTTCAGCTCCTAGTACTAGCTCCTATAGGGAGCCCTTTGTGATTCCTTATTTGCTTGTACTTTTTTCCTCCTCAAATTATATTTTATTTAGTTATCTGTTTAAATTATATTTTATTTAGTTATCTGTTTAAATTTTATTTAGTAATCTGTTTAAATTTAGTTATCTGTTTAAATGTTTATTTAGTTTTCTGTTTAAACTTACACTCCAAGAGAGTGTAAGTTTTCTACGGACAGGGACTTCTTACATTTGTTATTGCATTTCCCCTTGCAGATAGTAGTTACTTAATATGCACTTGTAATGCTTGTGGAATTGGAATAGAAGCTACCAGAGGATCTGTGGAGAGATATTCCCCTCACCTCTTAAGCCTCTTAACTCAGTTTCCCAGAGTCTCTCTCTCACCTATCCCCACCCCAGCTGAGAACACTTTTTCTGCCTCTTGCCCTATGTACAAAATTCCTAGCCACAGGAATGTCAGATGCACTTACACAATGTAAATTCATTAGAGTGAGGACCTTGTTTCATAACCAGGGATGTTGGGAGACTCATGAAATAATGGATATAAAGCACATTGCAAATCTCAAAGCACTACATAAATGCCAGTTATCATCATCATTGTTATCATCAGCATTATTATTAGCCTACAGATACCAGTCTTAATGAAGTGACTTCATTTCCCGAGTCTACCCTGAGTTTAAGCAGTGTTTATAGAGCAATACAAGGTATGCTGGTAAATGTTTAACAACTTGGAAAAATTGTATGCACACACACTTTTAAGTTTAATCTGCATTACTAACACTTTCTTAAGTCTAAACAATCAACAAAAAAATAAACCAAGTCCTTATTTGTAATGATTGTTGATTTCTGAGTTGTAAATACTGAAAACTCAACAATCAATTTTTATAAGCATGTTAATAGTGGGTTCTGCTTGCTTATAACCATTGCTCATAACTCTGCGTCTCCATCAGCAGTGATGAACACAAATAGGTATTCAGAAAATATTTGTTGAATTCTGAGACTGAGTCTAGAAAGAGTCAGCTTGAAGAGGTCCTTGAATGCCTGACAAAAGAATATGGATTGAATTAGATAGTCAATAGGACACCATTAAAGATCTAATATCATTAGAGTGACTTCTTCTCCATCAGATTTCTCATAGCACACTTCTTGGACCTCTTTTTTGCATTTAGTATGCTATCATATTATGGCTGTTTGTCTGTGTTTCTTGCTATTCCCAAACCTCATTCCCTTCCATTAAACCATAAAGGAGATAAACATTTTGATGTAATTCATAATTATCTCTATATCCCCAGAACCAAGTACATACTGCCTTGCACACTATTAGTGATTACTGAGTTGAACTGGATCAGTTTGAATCTGTAGATTCAATTTTCTATGCTTGTATGATCACCTGTTCCCTGGTTTAGTGGTAAAAATATAACCAACACCAAAATGCTTTATCTTGTCACATACTTCTTCACATTTCTCAAAGCAGTCCCATGATATTTGTCAATCAGCTCATTTTTGTGAATTAGTAGACTTGTCATGAGCTCATTGCCTTAATGGGGCTGCTTGGGTATTCTATAGGAAGGCAGGCTATAGTTCAGATAAATGAAGACTATTGTAGTTTTGTAGTTGCCAAGGTAACTAGCTCTCAGTGTGTGGTGTTTTTTAGTAAAAGATCAATGTGTGTATATATATATATATAATATATAATATATATATGTATATACCTTCACCAAAGGTTGCTACCAGAAAGACATTTGTGTTGTTTTGTTATCATTGTCTTTAAATTCAGACATTTTCCTAAATATTACTTTTTAAATACCCACAAAAGGCACCTAATGAGTCTGACAAAAAGTGATAATTTATAATATTTTACACTTGGCACATGTATTAGAAATCAATAAAATCATCATTTTTTTCTTATTTAAGGCAGTTGGAGCTAGTGGCTATTGATATGTTGTGTTGTTCAATTTCTGACTCTCTATAGCCCCATTTGGAGTTTTTTTTTTTGGCAAAGATGCCCAAGTGGTTTGCCATTTCCTTCTCCAGCTCATTTGACAGATGAGGAAACTGAGCAAAACAAGGTTAAGTGACTTGCCCTGAGTCACAGAGCTAATAAGTGTCATAAGATCATAGAATGTGAGGGAAGGAAAGGTCCTTAAAGATTACCTAATGCAATCTTCTCAATTGCTGATTCGGTCAATAAAGTGAAAAAAAAATCTGTCAAATTATTTGTCAGGCATCATTTTGATAACATAGTTGTCCAGCTCTTTATTTTTCATGATTGTTTTGGAGCTTGGTAAATCTTAGGGTACATTTTTTTGAATAAGTGAATAAATGTATGAATGCCTGAATAGATTTGAAGGGTTATTTTGGTCTGTCCAAAGCAGAAGCCTTTTTATTCGTTAAGCAAGTTTATACCAAATGATCAGCTTTATTTGCAACTCACAGAAGACTCAAGAACTTTTAATTTAGAAATGGACATTTAGGAGTAGATGTGAAACAGGGATGGGTATAAAGCTAGAGTTGAAACATCAGATTATTCAAAATCTATTGGAAAGAGATTCATTTAAAGATAGGCGGGTTGTGAAATGGAACAGCAAGAGTGACCTCATTGATGAGATCATAAGTCCATCAAACTATGAAAGTTTGCAGCAGTATTTGAGGTTTAGACAGTGGCGAAGCCATATATTAACTAATGTATAGTAGCTACTAGGTCTCCTGATATATGATAACAGAGAAAATAAACACCCTACATGGCCAACAGTATCTTCTAAATTAAAGACAGAAGAAATTATTTCATTAATTGATGCTCTGATTGCTAACTAAATATTTATAAACCTCACAAACACTGTAGTCCAAATTTACAGTAGCAGAGCAGCCTAAAGCAACCAAAATATTGATTGGGTCATAAAAACTCAAGGTTATTAACCCAAATATCTTACTGTTTTATATAAAACCAATTGCTAGGCCAGGCAATGCAATTTCTGAAACAATTACCAGGAATGGAAGCTATAATGACTTTGTTTTATTGTTTTGCATAAATAAATAGCCCCCACCTCACCCAGTAAACTGGTCAGGTTTCTTTTCTGTGCTTCAGAGTTAATCAGATGCATTTTTTACCATGGGCACTGGTGATCCTTCACCTGAAGTTAGACCTGCAAAGCATCCCAAATTCCGTTCCCAAAGCCTTACATATCCCTAGGCAACCATCAGCACCTGATGACACATTATCAGTTATAACACTGTGTGAAAGAAAACAAACAATAAATGTGAACCATTCGGCAATGAGATGACTTTCCTTTATCCAAGGCCCAGCTGCAGTCATTTAATACAAGTTCTATCTCAAGAGCAGAAACAATGGCTGGTTACTCATGTTAGCTAGGAAGAGGATGTGGGATGACTTTTTGTCCTTTTGGGATGCCTTTCCTAGCATGGGGATGAAATGGGGAGTTGTCAAGTCTTCTTGAAGGCCAAAACTTCCCTAGAAATTTTGGCACTTGAGATGAATTCATTTAAAAAGAATGTAGGACCAATCCCAAGGCTGCTCTTGGGGAGGATACTGGTGCATATTGCCATCACATCTCCTGTGATTCAGGTTCCCCAGGGCTTAGTGCTATAGAGCCAGCAGAAGAATGTGAGGTGTGAAGAACTGTCCAAAGGAAGAAATATGCTCCATCCTGTATGTTGATACAATGGAGCAAAGCTCTAGTCCCTCCATACTAGTTATGCCTCTGCTTGACTCTAGGAAATTATTTAATGTGTGTGTGTGTGTGTTTGTCTATCATGTTAGATATAAAACCAAGCCTGCCCCTCTCTCACAAGGTCCAACTAAAACTAGACCATTTCCAACACATACAAAGTTGAATATCCATTTAACTTACTATATTGAACTCATCAAATGCATCTATCTAACTCTGTTCCTTTGGGTCCAAAAAATATTGAATTAAGTCTAGAGTATGAAAGGGTTTACAGGACATCCCATGGTTTAAAGGGAATTCAGACATCCATCATGGTATAAATGTGAAAGTACAATAGTAGTATTTTTTAAAAAAATTTTTTTCTAATTTAAAAACCCTTCTTTATCTTTGTGGGACACCAGAATGTCCTCCTCAGTATGTAGGTTTCTTAGTAATGGATTCTTTGAGCCCAAGGCACTGAAAATATGATGGAAGATTCTCAGGAGAAGATGCAGAAAACCAACATAAAGTGAGAACTAAGCATGGTGACACTGATAATAGCAGAGGCCAGAATTAATAGCTGTTGTCACTATCTAGAGCACAATTCCAATTCCAAAGTAGAGAAAAGGACATGTGAGCAATGGAAAGAACTCTTGAAAGGCCCTGAATTAAGGGGCTGGATTCCTTGAACTTTGACCAGAAATCTTATGAACTCAATTAGGATACAGTCCTTAAGTCTAGAAGTCTGACTTCATAACCCAACACAAATGAGAAGCAGAAAACTAGAAAAGGAGTGGGTTAGAGACAGGAACAGTGACAACAGAAATGATACGTGACAGATTAACTCTGAAGGAGGAATTAAAAGCTAAAAAAAAAAATAATAGACCTAGGGCCATAGTACCATTACAGTGCAGCCATGGGTGACGCCAAGGCATTTAGAAAAGATTAAATCATATTTTGAAAACTTTGTGGAAACCAGGTAAGGAAATCAGTTTATTTTGGAAGATTTCCATCAAAAAGTACATTTAAAATGTTTCCTTGTTTGTTTGTTTGGTTTAAGTTTAAACTTCTATCTAGAAAAATTCACTTCTGAGAAACAACCCCATTATTAGGGTAGACATGTCAAATTTAATATAAAATCCATCTCAAGAGCAGAAACAATGGCTGGTTCCCCATGTTAGCTAGGAAGAGGATGTAGGATAACACTTTGTTCTTCTGTTATGCCTTTCCTATCATGGGCACGAAATGGGGAGCCAAACTAAATGGCATAACCCATATACTATTTTTAGGGTAGACATAAGAGCCATCTTTAAGCATTTGAAGGGCAATCTTTTATGTTTTCTTTAGTGTGGCACAGTAAATATAATGGTTCTTGAAGTCAGAAGACTTGATTTTGAATCCCTACAGAACAATGATGCATGGTGTAAAAATAATATAGGCTAGCACCCAAATAAAGGACAAAGAACTAGAAAATAAAGGTTCAGAATTGTTTCTTGATACTTTAGATAGCTGTTATCAAAGTATCTTCAGTGGTAAATGAAGTGAAGCTCAAAGATGAACTTCCCTTCAGGGCCAGGTGCAAGGAACGCTAAAGAGACTCTTGTTTATGAAAAAATAAACTATTTAAATATATATAAAGGAAAAAGGATTTCTAATTCTAAGGGATTCTAACTCCACTCAAATAAACTCCCAGGTCCCACAAGGAACCACTTCTCCTGTGGTTCACAGGCTGTGCTAATCCTCCCTGATCTAACTAACCAAATTTATACTATTCTAAATAAACCTAATCACTATAACTCTTAACTTTGTCTTTAATTTATAAAGATAACCAAGGCTAGCTGGCTGAATCTCCACAAGAATCAAGTTAGGACTCTGAGCCTTAACAGACTCAGAGTCCAAACCAAAGACCAGGTTTTATTTGGTCTTTTCATGGTTTAACCAATCTATAGACAGTAACAGATAAATGAATAATGTTTCCCAAGTTGGTAAAGAAAACACTCCACTCCTTCAAGTCTTTCCCTCAGACAGAGATAGAGAGAGGCAAAGATGTTACCTTCTCCAGCCCTGAGAAAGAAAGAACCTGTATGTAGCTCTGTCGACTGCCAGAAGCCACTCCTAGAATGCCACGCCCAGAGTGTGTAACTGTCATAGAAATAACGGTTATAACTGCCACCAGTTGAAATTAACACACTCTCTCAGCTCTATTTGAAACTCCCATTCTTTCTCAAGCAGCTTCTCTACTTCTTATCTTTAAACTAATAAAACAATACTTATTTTCTAATATCATCCTTATAATGGCCAAGTCACTTATCTTCTCAGAAGATCCATTTTCTATGGAACATAAAGATAGTAGTACATGCACTGTCTACCTTATAGAATTATAGATATCTAAAAGAGCTGTGAAACTTGTGCCTGTTGTGTTCAAAGAAAAGTGCTCCTAGATTATTCCACATATTTGGAGAGCTTAAAAACCAGCAAACCACTGGATCTAGTATAGACTTAAAAAAAAAAAAAACCCTTTCCTTCTATCTTAGAATCGATACTAAAAGTTGTTGACAAAAAAAAAGAAAAAAGGTTGAGTTCGGAGCCATGTGGAAATATTTTCCTGTAACTCAGTATTCTACAAGCATATATTCATTAATCAACTTAAAAGAAATGTTGCGATGCATGACTGGTTTTTATGTGACTTTAGGCATCTCCTTTGGCAATTTAGGATTCTGGGTCTTCTTGTGCCAAACTATGGTCAGATGAGATAGGAGGTTAGGTGGATCAAGATGCTCAACTATTCTTTTAAAAATATTTTTAATCCTTACCTTCTCCTCTTACTATCAATTCTAAGATGGAAGTGTAATAATGGCAAGGCAATTGGGGTTAAGTGACTTGCCCAGTTAGGAAGTGTCTAAGGCTATATTTGAATCCAGGACTATCTGTCTTCAGGCTTGATTCTCTGTCCAAGACAGACTTTTTAATTCTGAAAAGAGGCAGGGAAAATACAAACAACCAAATGATGCCACAATTAGGCCCCTAAAATCATAATAAAGCAGAATATGCATAATATGTACAAAAATATTTATGGCACTCTTATGTGTAACAAAAAAACTAGAAACTTAGAGGATGCCAATCAATTGGGTGAATGGCTAAATAAATTATGGGAATATGAAGGTAATGAAATATTCTTGGACCATGAGAAATGAAAAGGCCATGAAAAGGATAGTTTCAGAGAAACCTGGAAAGATTTATGTGAACTGATGTAAAGTGAAGGGAATAGAACCAGGAAGATAATTTGTTCTATAACAGCAATGTTGTAAAAATAAATATCTTTGAAAGACTTGATAATTCTGATTAGTGCGATGACCAACCATGGAAGGCCAACAATGAAAAATGCTACCATTCTATTCCAAGTGAGGCTATAGAGGTAATAGACTGTATGTGCAGAACTGCAGATTGAGATACACATTTTTGGATATGGCCAATGTTCAAATTTGTTTCACTTAACCCTGTATATTTCCAGGGTGGGGATGGATTGTTTTACTTTTACTTTGAAATAAAAAAATTTAATCCCTCCCCTTACTCCCTCCAATAGATCACATTTAAATAAAAGAAAACAAAACAGCCCAAATTTATCAGGTCAATAGTGTCAGACTCAAATAGGAATCCCACTAGTAGCATATTGACTTAGTTTTAAAATGTAATGTTATCTGTGTTTTATTGTAGAGGTACCCCTTCTACAATAACTCATAGGGGTTAGGAACATAGAACTCCTGCAATCTAGAAGATCCACATAAAATTTTTCAGCCCTCTCTTTGTACCAGAGAAGTCTGAATTTTTCTTTTTCTTTCATGAGGTGTTTACAGTATCTTATTGTAAAATATGAATTAAATATTTGGTCATAGGCTATATGTAGGTCAATGTTAAGTAAAAATGAGTTTCTCAACTTTTTCTGTGTTGTCTGCTGGCCTTCGGTTGTTGTCTGTGGCTTCTGCAAAACTCCCCAAAAATTCCCATTAAATTTCTTTTGCTGACCTGTGATATATTGAAATCACCATGGGGAACATTGCAATGTGGACAGGATATCTGTATTTTATTTATTTTGTTAAATATTTCCCAATTACATTCTGCATATTTGATACCACTACCTCAACCTATGCATATATCTTTTATGAGGTTGGTTTTGTTTGCTTTTTGGTCCCCCACTCCCACCCAGGGCTAAAGGGATGTAAATGGGATAGAAAACTAAATAATGCTTGTTAATTTTAAAAATATATATATATAATTTTAATGTATATTTAATTTTAAATATTTAAATAATTTAAATATAACATGTTTAAATATAATAAATATCACTTAATATTTATTATAATTATTATAATATTAATAATAAAAATACAATTGTCGGTTTAAACAAATAAATAAGATATATTTTATATTTAACATTAACAAGCATTTATTTTTCTATTCCATTTCTATCATATATATTGATTTATATATATGTGTTTATATACATATATAAACAATATCCTGGCGATGGCAGATTATTTCACACTTTGTGCACAGATTTATACAATCAAACAGAAAACTTCTACAGTTGATAAAGTATTTCTTTGTTAATGGCTTCCTTGCCAGAATCTACTCTGACCAAGGCAGAGACTTTGAAAGCAAATTACTACTTTAGGTGTTGGCCTTGGCAGGAACCAAGAAGTTCTGAACCACACCTTAGCACCCTCAAGGAGACCCACAGCCTGAAAATTTAAACCACACCCTGTGGAAAATGCCAAGGACCCTGAGGCTTGGGCAAAAAGCTCGGTGGAATCAATATGTGGCATTTCCTAGCACACATATACAACACAACCAGGAACAGGGAGTATTACAGGCTTTGTACTGTACCTGCCAATGTCTGGACCAGGACTGTGTTTTTCCCATTGCTTTGTGATTTAAGAATCTCAGTAGCTGAAAAAGAGGTAGATGCTCAAGCCCTATAAGTCTTTTGGTGGGGAGATGAGCTGAAAGAGATCTACTGTCCCTACCTATGACTGTGGCTCAGAAGAATTCTTTGAGAAATAAGTGATGTTCTACTGTTTGAGTTCATGCCCAAAATTTTAAGGAAGGTGGTAGAGTTTTGCTGAGAAATGTAGGTGTCCAGGAAACACGTGAGGTAGTGTAACGATGGAAATCCATCTCATATCAAGCAGTGGTCACTTGCTGGTCTATAACATAGTGACTGGAGCCCAACAAAAAGAACACCTCATCACTACCTACTTGAGAATCAGATTTCCTAATGAATAGAAAGCTGGTTAAGTCTGAAAAGACCCCTTTCTTCACCAGTTGCAAAGAAGTTGCCAGACCTAGATAATACCTCTAGAGATGATGAGTTAGATGAGGAAGAACCTGAACATCAGTACTCACTGTAGAATCAGGAAAACTGACAAAGTTTATTCCAGATGAAACTTCTGTTCAGACATCTAGAGAAAGATAAACCTAAGCACAACCCCTTTCCACTTTAATATTCCTATTGTGGAGACTCCCAGAAAAGAGAGGGCATTTACAAAGCCTAAAGACAGTCAGTCCACCTGGGCAACACACAAACTCAGGATTGGTACTTATGGCCAGTAAATCTGTGGATGCTGATAGTCATCTATTAGTTCAGTGGATTCTGGCATAAGTGACATTGGCTAAGTTGTTTTTTGTTTTTTTAAATGATCCTTCAGGAAGAATGAAAAGTAATTACTCATATAGCCAGATAACATCCATCCATATGCTATATGTCCTTTGATTATAGCTACAACATATTAAATGTTGGCTATCACAGACTATTGTTATACAATATGCTATAATATGAGTGTGCATTGTAAGCTAATATGTCATATTATGTGTGGACTATTGCAATATGATTCTTTGATATCTATATGCTACTATGTAATATTATACATGTATTATTGCTGTGGTTTGTATATCCTCTATTCATTGATCTTTGAACATATTGCATCCCTCTAAAACCTAAGCATAGAGCCTGAGCTAGCTGTCCATGGCAGCATGTTCCTTTTATGCAGAGATTTTGCATTTGCATCCCTGGCACCTAGGACAAAGGATGCCTATAATAAGTGACTGCTGATTGATTGACATTCACATATGCCACATTTATATATGTGACATATATTTTGTTATTGCATCCAAAGCCCCTACCATTCCATGCTAATTATACCTCTGTAGGCAGTCATGAAATAACTCCATGTGAGTGTTTATTTTGCACATGTGTAAGGGCAAACTTTACCCTGTTCTCATTGGGTTTAGTTAAAACTGTACCAGTCCCAAACCCATACAGAATTAAATCTATTTACCTTTCTACATTGAACTTGGGGAAATATATACCTGTCAACTTCACAATCCTTTGGATCCAAAGACACGAAGCATATTGTGCTATATATAAAGGATTGCATTAAAATTCTAGATCTTACATATGCAGTGGCATTATATATGCTATTATTTCAAGTGACATACAGTTATTCCTTCCACATCACAGGGGTTATGAGCACAGTACTTCTACAATCTAGAAAATCAACATAAAATTTTTTGGCCCTTCATTCATTCCAGAGAGGAAGTCTGAATTTTTTCTTTTAGGGAGTATTTACAGCACTGTATTACAAATTTTGGTTTAAGTATGCATTTCTGAGTTTCTAAACTTTTTCTGTGTCATCTTATGGCCTTCATGTGTCATCTATAGCTTCCACAAAACTCCTAAAAAACTCCCATTTAATTTCTTATGCAGACCCACTATATATTGAAACCATGATGGGGAAAGTTGTGACATAGAAGGGATAACTGCATTGGATTTGTTGCATGTGTTATGGCTGGGTGTGTTCAGTCATTTTTCAGTCATACTCTTTGTGACTCCATTTGAGTTTTCTTGGCAAAAGATATTGGGATTATTTTTTCATTTCCTTCTCCAATATTATGGTTACATGTATATAATTCTAATGTGAATATTTATATCCAATATTGACAGATATACATAACTATGTAAGATGTTAATTTCTGTAACTACATGATTTAGTCATTTCTATATACTGCATATATCTATGTACTGTGTGTATTCATTCACAGATATTTAGATAGATCCCATACAACTTGCAAAGACTACAGATTTCTGAGGAGATGGGGAGAAGGGACCAAGATAGCTCAAAGCCTGTCTGGTTCATGCTGACACTTTTAGGTAACTGAGGCAGAAATGTGGAGCAAGTAGGTAAAGAATAATGGTCTTGTTTCCTTCACTAAGTTTTTGTACTGGCTCAAGTTCATTTGCGTGCCAAAGGGAAGGAGGAGGAGGTCTTGGTAATTTCTAACTCTAAGTCAGATAGCTGTCTATGATAAGAACTATGATTCAGAGCCAGACACAAGATACTCAAAAGATACATCATCTTACCTTCTTGGAGGTAATGCACTCTGCTTAGGCTATTTAGCCTTTAATGGGGTGTGGGGATTCACAGCTTCAAGTATGACTACAGAGTTATCATTATAATCTCATCAGGAAGAGGTTTTCTAATCACTGAATAGGAGCTCAGATGGCTAGCAGGCGTCTTGAGATGATGGCCAAAGTCCTATAGCAGAGAGAAGATAAGCAGTCATAAGGCAAAAGGACAACTCAAATTAGCAGTGTACCATCCACCTGCAGAAGGTATATGCTAGGACCAACGAGACTCCCAGAAGATATTAGTGGTACTGAGCTAATCTCCTCTGAACTGAGTTGCTCCCCCACACATATGCACTGACCACACATGTTTCCTATATGTGTTCTTTTTGTGGGTACTCTCCAAGGACATTCATTCTCTCTCTCTCTCTCTCTCTCTTTCTCTCTCTCTCTCTTACACACACACATATTTGAACAAGTGTTCTCAAGGTTTATGAAGGAAATATTTTATTGTTACTTCTCTTACTATGCTATTTCATTAAATGCCTTCATTTGGCACTAAATGTGTTCTCTGGATGACTAGCAAAAAAAGTAAATGCATTTGTAGGAATTTATGAGCTATCAATCAATAAGCATTTATTAAAGACTTGCTACGAGTCTAGCAGTGGTACTGTGGCTTTTTGTTTTTTTAGAATACATGTGCCCAAAGAATATATTAATTCTGGGATAACTTTTCTGGGGGCCCCTCTGTAAGTGCACCAAGTGCTACATGAATAGGACACATCATGAATATTAATATAATAAAAATGTGTGTTATTATTATTGGGGGAGTGTTTTAAAGGGGTGGGTGCCCCACATGTAGTATGATGGTGTGTAGTAAAACACAAGATTCCCCACTCCTAAGATGGATGGGGAGTGGCACAGGGAGGAAAAGTCAATAGCAGAAGCTCCCAAGTTCTATAGGGAATGTACCCCCATTGGAATCCTCTCTAGACTTGGCTCCCTTTTGGCTTAAGGTCTTATCCCACATGGATCTGAGAATATATATCTGTGCATATATCTACATATATCTACCTATACACAGATATACACAATACATATATATTCCTAGAACTAATTGACATAAGCCCACATCTAAACTCACATGCATGTATAAATACATATGTACATATACACACATGTAATATCTCCCTTCTTATAGATGTTCCTGTTCCTGGAAAGTTATTCATTTACAATTATAACATTAACATACTTCCGTGGCTTGCGGGGCTTCCTTACAGGATCAATGTCCATTTTTCCAATCTTCCTTGTACTTCAGTTATGCTGTGAAGGAGCACTGTGTCTCCTGTCTCTCTAATGGAAGCAAAACTCCTTCCAAAATCTCTACCTGTTGCTGTCATTAATCATCAGACAGGGATTTGGTGGCTGCCTCATTTTCTTTTAAAATTAGCCTTAGAATATATCTGACAAAGCAAGGAGAGGGGGAATCCTGATTAGACGGTAACAAGTATAAATGAGCACTTGGCCATTTGAACATGAAATGCCTTTAACTGCTGTGACTGAGCAAGAAGCAAAATGAAGATACTAATAATAAGCATCCCATAAGTGCTGAGTGCCATAGTCTTGAAACATCCCATCAGATTCCCAGAGTAGGGGGAGAAGGAAGCTGGCATTTAGAAATGTGCTTCAGCCTATCAACAAACACTTATTAAGCCTCTATTGTGTTCCAGATACTGTGCTAAGTTCTGATAATACAATAAGAGACAGTCCTTGCCCTCAATGATCTTACAGTCTAATGGGGGAGATTACATACAAACATATATTACAATGAAAGCTATATAAAGGATAAATGGCAAATAATTAATAGAGGGAAAGCACTACAATTAAGAGGGACTGGGGAAGGCTTCCAGTAAAAGATGGGATTTTAGTTAGGACTTAAAGCCAGCTGGACTTTCTCCCACATGTTGAACAATGGATGATCTCATCCCTCTCTTCCAGCTTCCACTTCCCAGAATCTTCCACAGCCCAAGAAACCTCATCAAGCCAGGGAACACTGGCATTTTGTCTGTTTAAATCTCCCATCTCCGCTATAGTACTCACTATGGAGGTATGACATTATGATCCTTGGTTCCTAAAGACAGAACTAAGAGCAATGGGTAAAGGCTGCAGAGATAGATTTAGATTTTATGTCAGGAAAAGCTCCAAACTGGAGTTGCTGCAGGTGGTAGGGGGTTCTGATTCATAGGAGGTCTTCAAACAAAGTGTGGTCTGGTATGTTGTAGAGGGGATTCTAGTTCAGATATACATTGAACTCAATGGATGCCAAGATACCTTCCAATCCTGTGATTCTGCAGATCTGTTCAATAAAGAGCCTGACACAAAGTAGGTGCTTAATATGTTTATTACTTGATTGATTATGTAATTCTCTGTGAAGCCTATTTCCCACAAATATATAAAGATGAAGTCTTTGTTTCAGTCACCATCAGAGCAATTCCTTGTTTCTCTCTCTCTCTCTCTCTCTCTCTCTCTCTCTCTCTCTCTCTCTCCCTTCCTCCCTCCCTCCCTCTCCCTCTTTATCTCTCTTTCTGTCTCTCCCTCCTTCCCTCCCTCTCCCTCTTTGTCTCTCTTTCTGTCTCTCCCTCCCTCCATCCCTCTCCCTCTCCTTTTGCTCTCGTCTCTCCTCTCCCTCTCCTTTTCCTTCTCTCTCTTTCTCTTTCTCATTCTCTCTTTCTCACTCTCATTTTTCTCTCTTTCTCTCTCTCTTTTTCTCTCTCTCTTTCTCTCTCTTATTCTCTCTCTCTCATAGGTAAATTTATCTCTTTTAAAGAATGAATGTAAAGGCATTAAGCACTTACTCTGTGCCACACACTGTGCTTAGGATGATACTAAAGCTTGTGTTGTTATTGAACTTCAGAGACCTGAATGAATCAGATAAATAGGTTTAGATTGTTTCTTAAAACTTGTGGTTTTCTTAAGAGACAAGAAAGATCATGTCTTCTAGGCAAGTGCACAGTTAGAAAGAGTGCATTCTAATGCATATTACATGCCTTAAAAATCCTTAGGGACAACTTTGCATTTAGGAATATTTTTATAACATGTGTTATACATCCTCCAACACTGTTTCAATCTCTCCCTCCAGCTGTGTGCCTAAGATATGTGTTCTGCATAGTAAAAATCCTGGTGCAAATTCCCTGCTAAAAGGAATGATAAATGAGCCAGTTTCTTAACCATCAATCCAAGGCCATTTTAAAACCAATGTTAGGAAAGATTAAAGATGATCAATGGAACACAGAATGGGGGAGAAAAGAAGAGGTCAGTTCTCAGTATAGCCCTACGGGTTTCTGAAATAGTGCTTATCCAAGGATGATTCAAGCCCCTGCATTTTTTGTGTTCTGGGTCAATTTAATTCCATAAACATTTATTAAGTGCCTTCTCTATGCCAGGTGGCAGCTAGGTGGCACAGTGGATCGAGTACTGGGCCTGGAGTCAGTAGGACTCATCTTCCTGAGTTCAAATTTGGTCTCAGATACTTATTAGTTGTGTGATCCTGGGTAAGTCACTGAACCCTGTTTGCCTCAGTTTCCTAATCTTTAAAATGAACTGGAGAAAGAAATGACAAACCATTCCATTATCTTCATTAAGAAAACCCCAAATGGGGCCACAAAGGGTTGGATATGACTGAAATGACTAACCAACAACAAATGTTCCAGCACTTTGCTAAGTGCTAGTTCATATGGACACACTACACGGATGTAGGGAATTTGGGGTCAGAGGACCTGGGGCAAAATCTTGGCTGTGCTAGTTATGTGATCCCTTTTGTCAGCTTGGCCTTGACTTCACTGCTCTGTTGTTCAAATTTCTGGTCTGTCAGATGATGGTAGATAATCTCTAAGGCTCCTTTCGGTTCTAAACCTATATGATCATTTGAGCCTATGACATCAAAAAGGCTATGTAACTAAGATTTGGCCTCCTACAAGAAAACATAATGAACAAATTCCGAAAAGGAGAGGCCCTCCACCAAAGGGAAACTTTCATGGAACAATTCAGTTTCATGAAACAGTAAGCACAATTTCCTAAGGTTCTTTCAAGCACTAACTCCTATGGAATTTGGAATTATCTTCCAAATGATAATTGGGGCAGCTAGATGGAACAGAGGATAGAGGGCTAGATCTGAAACCAGGAAGACCTGAGTTCAAATCCAGTCTCAGGGTGACCCTGAGTAAGTCACTTAGTCTCTGTTTGCCTCAGTTTCCTGATCTGTAAAATGGAAGTAATAGCACCTTGAGAGGATTGAATGAGATATTGGTAAAGCAGTGCCTGCCACATAAAAGGCTCCATATAAAAATATTAACTATAATAATAATTATTAAAGTTCTTCTTTTTCACTAAAAATTTTCATTAAAAATGCTCACTTTAATTCAACCTCATTTTGGTTCATTGAACACGTGTGAAATACCTGAATAGGTACTGAAGATAAAAAGATGAGCTCAGTCCCTGATCTCAAGGTGTATTCCATTCTATTAGAGAAGACTTAACGGGTTCCCATATAAAAAAATAATACAAGGCAGAGTATTAAAGAGTCATACAAAATTCATTAGGCAAATTTGAAAAGAGAAAGAACACTTTCAAACTGGGGAGATCAGAAAAGACTTTATAGAAGCAATCTCACTGGAGCTGACTCTTGAAGAAAGAAAGATTTTTAACAGATTTAGATTAGTAGAGACTGAATTTCAGGATTGGGAGATGTCATGATAACACAGAAGCAAGAAATGACTTGTTGAGTTTTACTGAAATGTAGAATGTATGAAGGGTAGTAATATGAAATAAAGTTGAAAAGGTAGATTGGAACCAGATTATAGGAATCTTAGACACTAGATTGAGTTTATATTTTATCCTAGAGACAGTAAGAAGCCACTGACAATTTTTGAACAGGGGGGGAAAAGTTGGGCTTGTGCTTTAGGAAGATTATTTTGGCAACTATGTAATGTATGGAAGAGGAGAGAGAAGAGAAGCAGAGAGGTCATTTAGGAAGTTATTACAGTAGTAGGAAGTATTCTGGGAAAAAAGAGATGAGGGTGTAATTGGGAAATATCTCTCTTAAACTGACTAAAGCAATGACAGCCCAACTTTTTTGGTTGCTCAAGACACCAGCAAAAATTTTTGAGCATGCATCACCAATAACAAGATAGATATATAAATACATAGGACCCCTGTTATCCCTGATATCCTTTTAAAGGGTTCTTGAGATCAAAATTATTTTCATTATAATGCTAATGTATTTTCATATCTCTTGTGGTAAATCTCAATAGATATAACTCATATAAACAAAAGCTCTTTGAGGTCTTCAATAATTTTTAAAGATGTAAAGGAGTCCTGACACCAAATATTTAAGAATCTCTGTTCTAGAAAATTGTCTAGCGTTTCTTTGAACACAGCTTGTCATCTCTGGCTTCTGTGCATTTGTGTACATAATTCCTTTTATTGCTTTCCTTCCGCATGTTATTGTTGTTCATTCATTTTGTCTGACTCTTCCTGAGCCCATTTGGGGTTTTCTAGGCAAAGATACTAGAGTGGTTTTCCATTTCCTTCTCCAGCTCATTTTACAGATGAGGAAACTGAGGCAAACAATGTTAGGTGACTTTCCCAGAGTCACACAGCTAGTAAGGCCAGATGTTTGAAGCTGAATTTGAACTCAGAAAAATGAGTCTTCCTGACTCCAGGCCCTGGACTCTCCACAGTACCATTTAACTGCCCCACTTCTCCCTCATATCTACTGATTCAAGTCTTCTTCAAAGTTCATTTCAGGGGCCATCTCCTTCATGAAGTCATCCATGATATCTTTCAGTTTTTTTCCTTTCTTACATTTTCCTTGGAACCCCTTATATGCATCACTCCTTTGCCCCTATCACACTCTATCTTGCATCACTCATCTGTGTAGTCACCATTCTTCTGGGAGAATATAAGACTCTTGAGGACAGAGATGGTTTTTGTGTTGAATCTTTGTTTTCCCAGTGCCAAGCGCAATGCCTTGAATATATTATTGTGGCTGCTTAGCAAGTGTTTGTGGAATTCAATTGTTGGCATCAGAATATATCTATATGATTTGTGGTGATTATCTGGGATATAAGGTTCATTGAAAGAAATCCTAAGCACTGATGCTCCTGTGAGTCATGCTCCATGCCAGTGGGAGGACCACTGACTTTGAAATTCTAGAACTTGGTTTTGGATCCCAGGTCTGATCCTTATTTCCCATGTGACCTTGGGGGCAGGGGAGTCCTGACTTCTCTAAGCCTCAGTTTTATCATCGTTACAATGGAGAGTTGGATTAGGAGGTCTCTAAAGAACCTTCGGTGCCAAACTCTATAATCCCATGAACTTTGGAAAAGTGTTCATTCAAGGTTACCAATTCCTTTTTTGCCTGACTTTCTGGGTTTTCGGTGGCAGGGAGAAGGGAGCATCATCTTGCTATGGGTGATAGGAAAGGTTGTGGGCTATCTAGCAGCACTGCAAAGAACTTGGGAGTTGTTGAGGTTTTGCTTCCTATTGACATAAGCTTGAAGAATTCTCCCTATGTTATCTTCTTAGGTTCCACCAGGCATGCCACAGTGAACACTTGTCAGTTTGCTGTAAGCTAAATTAAACCTTCTTGGCATTAGTTGTGCAGGTCCCAACCTCTCTTATTAATAATGAAACATCACACGATGTGCTTGATTCTTCCTGGTGTCTTAGTCATTTCTTAGTAATGATACAGTCTTTGTGCTTATAACTCTTTCAGTTCATTATGGGACCAATTCACCAACTATCCTTTTTCAAGAACTAACATTTTCTCCACCTTTTCTTAGGTTTCAACTGAAAAAGACCAAGGGTTTCTCAAATTTGAATGTATTCTGGGTGAACTAGTGAACAGTAGTGATCTTCCAGGACCAAAAATAAAATCCTCTGTCATTAAAAGCCCTTCATTATCTAGCTCACTCTTCTACCCCATCCCTTCAACTTTCCAGTCTTCTTATACCTTTTGCAACCCAAGGACACTTTGATCCAGTGACAGTGGCCACCTTACTGCTCCTTGCACATGACACTCCATCTCTTGACTGTAGATATTTTCTCTGGCTGTCTGCCATGCCTGGAATGCTCATCCCCCTCATCTCTAGTTCCTGGATTTCCTGGCTTCCTTCAAGTCCCAGCTAACATCCAAACTTCCACAGGAAGCCTTTCTTGATCCCTCTTAATTCTAATACCTTCCCTCTGTTGATTATTTCCTATTTATCCTGTGTATTGCTTTGTTATACATATTTGTTTTTTGTCTCCCTTATTAGATTATAAGCTCCTTGAGGGCAGCGACTCTTTTGCCTTTTTTTTTTTGTATTCCATAGTACTTAGTACAGTGCCTGGCACATAGTAGGCATCTCATAAATATTTACTGATTGACTGACTGGTTATTCGTTTCTTTATCTCTAAAATGAGAAGAATCTAGATGATTTTAAAGCTCTCTTCCAGCATTTAATTCTATGATCTTATGATATATGACAACAATTTGACTTTTAAGAACTAACACCAGCTATACAGGAAAAGAGAGCATTGTGTGATTTCTGGGAAAGAATGCTGGACTAGGGAATGGAAAACCCTGAGTCCTAACCTTTACTTTTTAGGTAAGTTACCTTGGGCAAAACAGGTGACTATTTAAAACCTTAGTTTCCTCATCTGTGTAACACAGAGATTGGGTTAGATTATTTCTAAGACTGCTTTCAAGTCTAAAATTATGTTTTACATTCAATTGTTTAATTTCAAACTTAGAAGGGGTAAGAACCTGTTTGAGGAGGGACAGGTAAAGAGAAAGGTACATGGGAGAGAGAATGAATAAATAAGGCAGAAGAGGTGAGAATGTAGAGAATAAAGAATATATAGATGGAGGAAAATAAAGAGAACAGAAAAAAAGTTTCAAAGATTTAAAGATGGAAGGTATAAAGGTGTAAAGCCAGAAGATGCAGATGTTTAAAAATAGTGTAAAGACTTAAAGATGTAATGACTTACACATTATCTAGTCTAACTCTCTCATTTTACAGATAAGGAAGCAGAAGTCTAGAAGAGACTAGTCCAAGGTCATACAAGTAGTAAATGAGAGAACTAAGTTTTGAACCCACATCCTCTGACTTCAAATCCTTTCCATTGAACCAGGGGACCAGAGCTACAAAGAAGAAACAAATAGAGGGTGTGTATATGTGTGTGTGTGTGTGTGTTTACTTTTAGAGAGTAACAAAGAGGAAAATACAAGGTTAGATGGAAGAGTGAATAGGCAGTCAGGTGACCAGTCAGGCAGTGGATAGACTTCTGTGCCTGGAATCAGGAAAACCTGAGTTCAAATCCAGCCTCAGAAACTTCCTACCTGTGTGATCCAGGGCAAATCACTGAGCTGCTGTTTGCCTCAGTTTCCTTATCTCTAAAATGGGGCTAATAATAGTATTTTCTTCCTAGAGCTGCGAAGTTCAAAAGAGATCATTTTAAAGTACTTGGCACATAATAACTGTTATATAATTGTTAGTTATTATTATTATATTCTGAGAAAGAGTAGGTATCATTGAAATAACAGCTGTAGGTTATATCATGAAACCAAAGCCTCATTATGGAATATAAATTATTTGTCCCACACTTACAATTCAGTAAAGACAAAGAAAAGATAAAACTTTTTGATGTATATAGAAGAGATTACACCTTCTCAGAAAGACTTCAATCTTCTTCTTCTTGCAGCCATTCACAGAATCATTTCCATTATCTAAGTCCAGGGCAGTTCTTATGTTATTTTATTTTTGGAGCCTGTTCTAATCAGTTCTAAAATATCACATGGATACATTCTTTTAGTATTCTATCTAAAGCCATTGAAATTTCTAGCCATGAAAACAAGTAATCTGTGCGTAATGTCTGAGTGTTTTGGCAGGAACCTTTTTGTTTTTGGAAGTTATGGTGCTCTTAAGAACTTCTTATGCCAGCAAGTAAAGCCTTGAAGCAGCCTCAGGCTTTAATGTTGGCCAGTGATCTATCTGCATCCAGAAAAGGGGTCTGACTTGGTCTAATGCCACTGTAGCCCTACAAATACCTCTTGATTCCACCTTGCTAGGGGCATAACCCAACTGTGAATGAATTGCCTTATAAGCCCACTTTCTGACAAATCCTTTCCTCTAGATAGTCTTGTGATCCATGCCAGCTATTTCTAGGTCAGGGTTCAAACAATCAAACTGGTATTGGGGAAAGAATACTGGATTTGGAGCCAAAGGCCCAATGTCAAGTCCTTTTACCCCTCTAGGTTTCTACTAAATGACCTCTAAAGTCCCTTCTAGTCCTAACTCCTTTAATTCTCTAAGCCAGTGGTTCCCAAACTTTTTTGGCCTACCGCCCCCTTTCCAGAAAAAAATATTACTTAGCCCCCTAGAAATTAATTTTTTAAAAATTTTAATAGAAATTAATAGGAAAGATAAATGTACCTGTGGCCATCACCACCTTCCTGGATCACTGCAGCACCCACCAGGGGGCGGTAGTACCCACTTTGGGAATCACTGCTAAGCCAAGACTTCTTAACCTAACATTCAAGGGCTTAAAAAAAATTTACAATTACATTTCAACATAATTCATTTCCTTTATTATTTTACGCATTTCCTATATTATTGTATGCACTTTGAAACATTATTCTGAAGAGTTCATAAGCTTCACCAGACTGCCAAATGGGTTCATGATACAGAACAAGGTTAAGAAGCATTGCTTTAAGCTGATGAGTGGCAGGCAAGTGACAGAAAATGGGAGACACCAGTTTGAGTTCCAAGATGGAGAAAATGAGGGCAGAAAGTTCACAGTAGATAGACATTTCAATCTAATAAGTCACTTTTTAGCCTATTGTTAACCTGACTGGCTCTATGGTAACTTCTATAGGGGTTACAAAAGAAGTCCTTGAAGCAGCTTAGAGCCTTATTTGAAAGATTCAGTTAGTACTCAAAGAACCAGGCATGTCAATTTATATAAGAATTGTACTTTCTTTGCTTGTAATTTTTTTTTAAAAATATGCAGCATCAATTGACACAACTTGGTCCTTGGAAGCATTTTTTAAATTCCATACCTTAAGCAATTCCAAAATATTGTTTTTTAAACCGTTACCTTCCATCTTAGAATGAATAAGTGTATTGTTTCCCAGACAGAAGAGTGATAAGGTCTAGGCAATGAGGTTAGTGACTTGTCCACAATCACACAGACAGGAAGTGTCTGAGGCCAGATTTGAACCCAGGCCCTTCCATCTCCAGATCTGGCTCTCAATCCACTGAGCCATCTAGCTATCCCTCCAAAGTATTTGAAAGCAATGCTTGGTGCTCAGGATACATAGACAAAAGGAAAAGAAGCCCTTACTCTCAAGAAAATTGCATTCCATATGAGATATATTTGCCTAAATAAGTAAACAAAGGATTATTTAAAAGTATAGAGAAGAGGAGGGAGGGAATCAAGAAAAGTTTAGTGAATAAGATGCGAATGAAATGGGCAAAAAATCATTAGTCAACAAGTTTCAACCATTTTCTGTGTTCCACCTTCCCCTTGTTTTGGGCACAGATTAAATAAAATATAATCAAGTTTGAAAATGTACAGGCAGTAAGTGCCTATAGTCAAAGGGAGAGTTCAGCTACGGTGGAGTAGTCGGGTAAGATTTTTTTTTAGCACTTTTTTTTTTACCCTTAACTTCTGTGTATTGGCTCATAGGTGGAAGAGTGGTAAGGGTGGGCAACAGGGGTCAAGGGACTTGCCCAGGGTCACACAGCTGGGAAGTGGCTGAGGCCGGATTTCAGTTAAGATTTTAGGGAGTAAAAAGGACTTGAAATGATAGCTTAAGAACAGACTCATTTTAAAATGCCCTCCCTTCAAGAAGCTTACAAACTAGTTAGGGAGATAAGATGTGTATCTATATTGAAACATATCTAACAACATAAGAAAAGTTTTACACACTACTTCTTCAGAGAAAGGAAAGTTTATTGTAGCCTGAAGAAACCAGGGAATATTTCAGAGAGTAGAATTTGAGATGAACATGGAAAGCTATATTTATAGGTGGATAATAGAGAAGAAGAAATACATTCAATATGGGAAAGAATGGTATGAACAAAGACTTGGAAATGGACTTTGTAAGACCTTTGAGCAGTGAGGTGGTGAGGTGGATAGCGTCCTGGGCTTGGAATCAGGCAGACTCATCTCCATGAATTCAAATCTGGCTTTGGACACTTACTAGCTGTGTGTCTCTGGGCAAGTCACTTAACCTGTGTCTGTCTCTTAGGGGTAATGATAGCTTGCACTTACTTTCCAGGGTTGATGTGAGAATCAAATGGGATAATTGTAAAGCATTTAGCATAGTACCTGGCATGCAGTAAGCACTGTATAAATGTTAGTTGTTGATGTTGTTTTTTATAAAAATGGTAGGAAAATTATCCTGACAGTAACAAAGAGGATGAATTGGAATATGTAGAGAGTCAAGTCAGGGAGACCAGCTAAGAGTGAAGGGCTAAGGGTTTAGCCTAGGATAGGAAGGGCAGAAATGAAAATGAAGGTAATGAATGAGAGACACTTTCGAAAGAATGAATCAGTAGAATTTTGTGACTCGCTAACATTGATATATAAAGAAGTAAACCTTTAAGCCTGGATGGCTGGGAGACCACTGATGAAAATAGGGGAAATGGATGAAGAACCATTTTGGGGCAGGAAGTAAATCATCATTTTTAGACACGTTGAAGTTGATGTGTGATAATTAGCATGATCAACATGTACGTTTCTCGAGGGAAGGAATTTTCTCACATTTGTTTAGCACAGTGCTTGGTGCATAGTAGGTTCTGATAAATGCTGACCAAAAGGAAAGGAAACTGTCTTACAGTTAGGAATCTGAGTCCTCATCTCAGCTTTGCTACTGATAGTTGCATGAATGAGGGTAATTTTCTCTCTTGGCCTCCATTTCATTACCAGAAAAATTAAGGAGTTAGACTAGACCAGGATTCTTAAATTTTTAGTATTAGGCACTCCTCTGACAATCAGGTGAAACCCACAGCACCTTTCTCAGAATAGTGTTATTAAGTGCATTCAATAAAACACATGAGATTATAAAGGAAACGAATTATATTGAAATATTATAAAAAATTTTAACAATGAACTCTAATCTAAGAATTCCTAGACTCTAAGATTTCTTTAAATGCTAATGTTATATGATTCAAAGATAGGAGAAATATCTAGGAGATACTAGGACACATAGGAATGAAGAGCAGGAAGAGGAAAGCTTGGAGATAATTTCTTTAGAAGGCATTTACACTGAAGGTGATAGTGGAAGCCCTTGAAGTAACTGAGTTCTCTGATGGAGGTAGCGCCAAAAAAAGAGAAGAACAAAGAGCCAAAGATGGAACTTTGTGGTAAACTAGAATTAGAGGCATGGAAATAAGGGAGAGGTAGAAAAATATGGCAAGAAGAAAATTATTTCCATTGAGGAGGGAAAATAGGAATTCTGTGATGAGATCAGTGAGATATGTGTTTTCCAAGAGGTGAACATCAACCAACCAATCAACCAATAAGCATTTATGAAGTGCCTACTATATGCCAGGTATTATGTCTAGTGCTGGGAATACAAAAACAAAAATTCCTGTCCTAAAAGGAACTTAGGTTTTATCAGAGTAAAACACACTAGCAAAAAAAACAAACAAAAAAACAAAAAAACAGAAAAAAAGCAGGAAGATCATTCTTAGCTTTTATAAGCAAATGAAAACAGTGTCCCAAAGACTTGGGTGCATAGGTTGAACAATGGATAGACAGCTGGGCCCAATGTCAGTAAGGCCTATCATGTGAGTTCAAATCTGGGCTTAGACACTTACTAACTGTGTGACCCGAGGCAAATGACTTAACCTTGTTTCTGCCAGTTTCTTCATCTGTAAAATAAATTGGAGAATTCCTAGCTGTGCGACCCTTCAAGCCACTTACTAACCTCAACTGCCTAGCCCTTATTGCTTTTCTGTCTTGGAATCAATACTTAGTATTGATTCTAAGAGAGAAGGTAAGGGTTAAAAAAAAAAAGCCAGAGAAAGAAATAGCAAACCACTCCATTATTTTTGCTAAGAAATCTCCAAAAGAATTCAAAAAGAGTTGAATATATCTGAAACAGCTCAAAAACACAACAAAAAGTATTTATTTTCCCCACTACCCCCTAAAATTACCACTGTCATTAAGAATCTCTAGCTCAGAGTTCAAATAAAATTGAAATTCCTTATCATTGGCAAGATACTCCAGATGGTCCAGAAGATATTGTACTAATTTGTGAGTACATCAAGGTCATCCTCCCAGTCACCCAGGGTTATCTGGTGATTTCAATTATTAGTATTCACAAAATCTCCATTAGAATGGATGATTGAGAATGGATTAATATGAGAGGATATTTATTAGGCATGGAAAATTTTGTTTGACTAGATATTCCAGAAATTCCAAAGGTTTTATTTTTAATTGTTATCATCATTCACATAGTATTTATCTGACTATAGATTTGGTATAAATTTTTTATTTTAAAATCCAAGATTCCTCAAATCTTAGGAATATGAAATTATTTTCTTTCATGAATTTGATATTTTTGAATAATTCAGTAATATTATAAAAGGTTGGAGATGCAAATATTTTACAAATAGGAAATCCTGTCTGACTCACAGAATCTCAAGAGTTAGAAGGAATATCAGGAATCATATAGTATAACTGATACCTTAGTAAGAATCAGCATAATCATCTTCTCCTCCTTCTCCTCTTTCTTCCTAACAAATTATAATATTCAGCCTAATGGGGAGGATGAAAGGGACAGAATACTTGCCAAAGCATTCTACTTTGGGACAGCTTTAATTTATTATGAAGTATCAAAGCTGAAACTGGGAATTCTGACACTTGAGGCAAATTCATTTGGGTGAGGAAGGACATGAAATGAGAAAAAAACCAGCATTCTATGACTAGCAAACTTTTTTCTTCTCTAAGTCCCTATGATTCAGAATTACAGGCTGCCTAAGAGAAAAATCTTTTCTCTTGCTTGCCACTCCCTGATCTCTCATCTCCAGTCACTGTATCCCTACTTCTCTAGAATCTCTAAGCTTCTCCACCCTCTTCTTCCATTGTGTCCTTTGGGATTCTCATACCTCTGTTAACAAGTGTCCCTTTGTTTTAGACCTACATATACTTCTTACTATCCTTCTATCTTTTTGTATTCATTGAAATCTAGCTCCCTGAAAAGACAATGCATCCCTAGTCACCTTCTCCAATAATGAGTGCCTTTTTCTTATTTTTCCTTTGCCCATACTGGGTCAGAAATGAGGCAAAAAGAGTAACATTCAAAAAACCTCTTTTTGCTCTCACTTAGTAATGTCTTTGATGTTCATTCCCTCCATCTATATCCATATCTAGAAAGGCAGAGAGATAGATATCCAAGTCATTATCTTCCCCAAATAATTCTCTCTCCTTTCTCAAATTTAGCATTTGATTCATAGTTTTCTTCTCCATCTTAACCCCGAAAGGGTTAAATAGATGTTTATGTACCATTAAATTGTAAGCTCTACGGAAGGACTGTCTTTTGTCTCTTTTTGTATCCCCAGCACTTAGCACAGTATCTGGCACATAGATGCTTAATAAATGTTTCTTGGTAGAGGAAGCTAGGTGGCTCAGTGGATAGAGTGCCTGGTCTAGAGTCAAAAGGATTTGAGTTCAAATGTGACCTCAGACGTTCTAGCTGTGTGACCCTGAACAAGTCCAATTAACTAGCTCTTATTCTTTTGCCTTAAAACTAATACTGAGGACAAATTCGAAGACAGAAGAGTTTTTTAAAAAAAAAGTTCATTGATTGATTGATTCTCTCAAATACCTTAGCCTCCCTATGAAATTCCCTTCTCTTCAAGGACTGATCATGAATAGATTAACTACTTCCCAGACCACCACTAGTCTTTGGGCTACTGGCTGGTAGTGGCAGAGTGATAATAGGTTAGCTATTCTCTCTTCTTCTTCCTCCTGTAGTCACCAAGGTTATTCTCCCAAGGTTGTCTTTTCCCTCAGTCAGTCCTAAGGGAAACCTGGACCAATAGAGGACTACTAAGTGCAAGGTATTGGGATTGTAATCTCTAGATTCCAGCTAGGAAGTTCTCTCCCCACCCTGATATCACTTCTTAGACAAAGCACTGGCTGTTTCTGCCATTGAGAAGATCTGGGAAATCTAAGTGTGTCAGATATCCCTGCCCTAACATGAAGGACCGAGGTACATATATAGTTTTAAAATATATTTTAATTACATATATATAAACTTTAACATTAAAAAAAATTGAACTCCAAATTCTTTCCCTCCCTTTCTACCCTCCCCTCTCATATTCCATACTCTCCAGTCCTTAAATGTAGAAGCTGATAAATCTTATGTTATACTGACTATGGCTCCAAGGTATCTGAATTATTTCTTTCTGGCTGCTTGCAATTCTTTCTTCTTGATTTGGAGGCTCTATAATTTGGCTACAATAATTCCTGTTTGCCTCAGTTTCCCTACCTAGAAAATGAAGTAGAGAAGAATGAGATGGCAAGTCACTCCAGGATCTTTACCAAGAAAACCCTAAAATGGACCACAAAGAATAGGACATACTGAAAAATATCTAAATGACAAAAACAAAAAGTTTATGATAAGAGGTCGGGCTGACCTCAGAGATGTTCTGGGGAAGTTGGATGGCTGCAGAGAATGCTTGGATCCCATCCAGGTCTTGTTTTGGGTTCGCTGAATTTGTTTCTTGTGTTTTGGGTTCCCTAAATTTGAATGTTTATACATGCCTGCCAATATACATCTCAAACTGCCCTTCTCCGGGAACTGCCCATTTCTCCCATGTGGCCAGTCAGGTAATTATCTTTACACCTTTGTCTGAACTCACAAAGACTCAAAGAGGGCATCACTTGTTTTTCCATCTCTCATACATATAAAAAGATACACACATATATAGATAAGTGTTATGTTCATACATACACATATACACATGCTCATATATATGCATATATATTTTAAACACTTACATACACACACAGGGGCAGCTAGGTACCCCAGCAGATAGCACCAACCTGGAATCAGGAAGACCCGTCTTCATGCATTCAGACTTGACCTCAACACTTACTAGCTGTGTCACCTTAGCAAGTCATTTAACCCTGTTTGCCTCAGTTTCCTTACCTATAAAATGAACTGGAGAAGGAAATGGCAAACCACTCTAGTATATTTGCCAAGAAAACTCCAAATGGGAACCCAACTAAAAAACTGAACAACAGAAACATATACACACACATACATGTAAACATGTGTGTTTACATATCTATCTACTTTCTGTAGAAAGTAGACTCTAGGACTGACTACTTCATATAAGTATAAATGTATGTATGCATATGTGTATATGTATGCATAGCTATCTCTTATGCAAAACACAGAATTGGCCTTATCTTTCCTATCTCAAAGGTACATTGTCTTTAGATTGGCTCCAGCTTTGAGCTCCTCCCCTTCCCCAGTTCATGGAAGACAGACAGTAACTTAGGGAGACAGGGAGGCAGATGGGGCAGCTAGGTGTGAGGCAGGGGTACAAGTAAGAGCTGAGGGCAAGCTGCTGCTGGAATAACTTAACAATAATCTCTAATTTTCCCTCTCACTGACAGAAAGGAAAGCCTGTTTCCCCCTCTCTGGGACTCATTTCTTCCTTCAAGGCTACCTTTAATGTTCATTTTAACTTTATTTCACTTTTATAAAAATGTAGAGAAGGGAAGCTATAGGATGTGATTTGACCCTCCCTATTCTTCCTTAGGTATGGCCTTATGAACAGGTGAATGAATGAATGAATGAACATTTATTATGCACTTATTATGTGACAGGCCAAGTCCTGTGTTAAGCAAAGGAGATAAGCTAGACAAGAGTTCCTGCCCTGGGTGGGGGGTGGGGGGGGGGTAGTCATTCTAATAGAGAAAAGCCACACATAGAGGGAATAAGATACCAGGGAAGAGAAGGCAGTGCTGTGAAACTCAAATAGAAACAGCTTTTTGCTGCTGCATTTTGCCTTAGAAACTCTAAATTAACATTCTTTATATTGTATTTTCATTGATTTTGTCAAACATTTCCCAGCTATATCTTAATCTGATTCCAGCACCTCTAGGAGTTTTGGGGCTATAACTCTGCTTTAGACAATGAAGTCATAGGGATGGTAACTGGAGTCAGTCATAGGACAATCGAAAGGTCCCTTCCAGGAACGGTAATATTGATGTGATTATTGCTCTCAGAGTAAGAATTGGAAAGAGGAAGAAGAGCTGATAAGGTATAAAGTTTAGATTGGAGTACTGGGTCTGGGTCTGGCCAAGCTATAGTGAATGATCACCAATCAGAAGCTCAGGGGCGCAGGGTGGAAGCATAGATTGGAGGTGGAACCTAGGAGGGCAACAGCATGCACCCCAACTTGAAGATTGGAGAGGAATGAGGACTAACATAGTGTCTCTGAGGTTTCAGCTAGATAAGGTGAATGTCTATATGTCCCATTTACTCTTAGGCATGATTCAAATACTTTGTCTCACACTCCACTGCTCCACCCCAATTTTCCCTAACACCCCAATATATTAGCCCATACCAAATCCAAACTCAGATATTTATCAGCTGTGTGTCCTGGGCAGGTAAGTCACTTAACCCTCTTTGCCTCAGTTTTCTCATCGGTGAAAAGTGAGCTGAAGAAGGAAATAGCAAATCATTTCAGTATCTTTGCGAAGAAAACCCCAAATGGAGTCACAAAGAGTCAGGCATGACTAAAACAACTGAACAACAAGATTTTACAAGCCTATCTCATGCTCTCTTTTATCAGTGTGAAAATGTATATAATAGCACTGATGATGAATAAATGAACTAAGTCACAGTATCTCTGAATTGGAGTTATTTTTATCTAAATTCTTACTATTTTGCTGCCTGGTTTCTTTCTAGCCATATGTCTAGGACTATTTATAATGATCTGACTGATCAAATGTTGTATTCTATGTGCTCTAGAGCAGACACCTTAGAACCAGCAAAGACAAGACATGCCACAGGTATATCACTGATGCTAAAAATATGGTAGAGCACATGTCAAGAGTTAATGAAGGATTTCAGTCTCCTGAGCCTACAATACTGTGTTATCAGTCAATACAAAATTCACTTTAAAAGTAGGAGTGGAAGAGATACCAGGGGGAGAGAAGTCTTTCTTTAGAGAAATTATATAGAACTGACTTTTTTCCTGGTTTTCCTGAACATCTTTTGGTTCTATTTCCAGCAAAGAAACGACAGAGATAAAAGAAAGATTTGTTTTTTCAGCTACTATGGGAGCACACATATATGTATATGTATATGTATATGCATATGCATATGTATATATACTTATATATGTATGTATCAAGTGTATATGCTACATAGCACCTTCGAGTACAAAATCTTGACAATCCCAGACCCATGAAATTGATACTGTAACAATATTCTCTGTGACAAATCACATGGAACCCTCTTACTTTTTCCAAATGCCTCCAAAGGTACAAACCTTAGGACATGACAGAAAACAACAGGCAGAAGAGGCTGCCTCTAAAGAGAGTAACGACATAAAAAGAAAAAGAAAAAGGTGTTCCAAATAAAATGAATACAAATACCAGAGAATGAAAGTCAAGAGAATTGGGCAAAGGCACAGATTAGAAGAGAGAAGAAAGTCCAGGGCCAAAAACATTAACTATCTAAAAGGTGCCTTTCCTGTGCCATCTCTCATAATAAAAGAGAAAAACAAGCTTGAGGATAGATAGAAGGATCAGAGCTTGAACGAATGGAGAAAAAAGATGGGGGAGTGGGGAGCAGGATGGGACTCTCAGAAACAATTTGTTTCTAAAATAATCCCCTGAAAGTTTCAAATGAAACTTTAGGAATTCAGAGCCCAAAAGGACATTCAGGTTTAGAGACAGGGTGAGGGAAGCAGGAAAAGGGAAAGAGACAGAGACAGACAGGGTGAGAGAGATGGGGGTGGGAGGGAGACAGACACAGAGGCACACAGAGACAAGGACAGAAAGGGGGAGAGGGAGAGGGAGAGAGAGAGAGGGAGAAAAGAGAGAGAGGGAGAGAGGGAGAGAGAGGAGAGAGAGAGAGAGAGAGAGAGAGAGAGAGAGAGAGAGAGAGAGAGAGAGAAAAGAGAGAGG
>NC_058131.1:118118936-118159192 GCF_016433145.1 Gracilinanus agilis | reverse complement strand
AGAGAGGAGAGGGAGAGAGAGAGAGAGAGAGAGAGAGAGAGAGAGAGAGAGAAGGAAGGGAAACAGAGAGGGAGAAAGAGGGATAGAGAGCTGAAGTGAGAGAGAGAGAGAGGGAGAGAAAGAGAGGGAGATAGGAGAGAAGGGGAGAAAGACAGAGACAGACATTGAGAAAGAGACAGAGGAGATGGAGATAGAAAATGTATGTAGATGTAAAAAAATGTAGAAAAAGCTATAGAAATAAGCAAAGAAAGATAGAGACAGAAGGGGAAGGGAGGAGAGAGAGAATAGTAAATTTGCTCCTTTGTGTATTATTACCAGGCATTCATTTTTAAGAGAATAGGGAAATTCTCCCATGACTCAAATATACACTTCAGACATTAGACTATTTGGACATTAATAAATCTAAGACACTCTCCAAAAAGATATCAAATTGTGCTGGCTGTGGCCCCCCTGAGGCAGGCAGAGGTCACTCCCTGCACCAGCACTGAGCTCCTCCTCTCCTCCCAGGGAACATTGGGGAGCATGTAGTGCAGGGGAGGTCTGTTCCTGACAACTTCCCTCACATTGTTCATGGAGGATGCTTAGCTCCACAGCCAGTGCTCAGAGGTTATTGTTCTCCTTTCTCTATCAAGGAGGGGGGATGGAGTGTCGGTGGGGGTGGGGAGGAGGGGAGGTACCTTGAAATCAATGGGGAAGATGAATGTTTCCCCACTTCAGAGCGAGGGACGGATGCCACTAGAGCAAGAAAGACGACTTTATACTTTCCGCTTTGCCTTTTTCCCTCAAGACAACACTCAGAATTGGGTCTAATACAATGAATGCGGCTCACACTATTCTTCATGATTGACTAGAGCAGTCAGTGGGGCCCAGCCAACCAACCTCCCTTGGGGCCCTCTCCCCTCCCCCTCTTCACATTTTCATCCTGATTGCAAGAGGGAGTTGGGAGCAGGAGGCCCCAGGCCACTGTGCCAACAGTAGCAGCAGCAGCAGTTTAGGTCTTGCGGAGCAGGAAGGAGGCAGCCTTTATTTAACCTAGGTGCTGCTGCGGCGGCTGCTGCTGCTTGCTGCTGCTGCTGCTGCTGCTGCGGCTGCGGCTGCGGCTACGGCTGCTGTTGCTACCCGCAAGGCTCCTAGCTCCGACTCCAGCTCCAACTCGGGCTGCTGCTTCTCAGGGAGGGACATTATGACGCACCCTATTGGTATTAGAACACTTCACCTTCTATTTATAGCCATTCCACAGACCGCAGAACTCTCTCCCTCCCTCCCTTCTTCCGTGCAGGAGGGAAAGAAAAATTCTACCCTTGAATGGAAAACCATCCTATGCAAATAACATAACAAAACCTGACTTTATGCTACTTTAAAAAAAAAAAAAGATTCCATGTAATTTCTCATCCAGCTATTAGAGATCCAACTACATATCTCTTGTTCAAAGAATACTCCAGTTTTCTGAAGGTTTTTACCTACATGTTTTTCAATGCCACTTAAAAGCATGTTAGGTAAATTGTGCTGTCTTTAGAGTTCATGAAATATTTGTCAAGGACTTGCTAAAGCGAAGAGTGCCTGGCCACCAGATTTGAGGAAGGGACGCCAACTTGCTGGTTTTTCTTAGCGGCTGAAAAATTTGTAACTTGAACCCGGGATCTTTTCTTTTGCTATAGGACGGGAAAATATTTTAATATTTCAAAGAAGAGCAAGAGTCGTCAACATTTTTTACAGTCATCACTTTGCTTTCTTTATATTTTAAATATAATAGTGCCCACATCAAAATGAGTAAAAGGATTCTTATCGAATTGTCCTATTAGTTTGGAAGGTAATTAAAACCCAAGGAATTTTAAAACGTGTTTATTTCTCATTTGGGTGCTTTGCTATATAGTCAGCTAAAGAGAAAAACAGAGCAGTATTTCTCAGCTTGATTTCCATTCAGTTTCACTTTCTAAACTTCTGTATCCAAAGCAATATTGCCAGCTGGATTTATTGAAAGAAAGGATTGTATTTTTTATGTACAGAAAATTTCTCTTACAAAACATCTTACAGATCTGGTTACCGGGTAGCTCCAGTCACACTCACCAAATGCACTGAGACTCTAACAAGGAAAGTATAAAGTATTATCCTTGTTCCACTATTCTTGTTCTTACACAGTCTGCCTGGGTGTACTTAATGTGTGTTGAAAATATTGTGAAAATTGCTCTTCATTTTTATTTGAATTTACCACTCTGAAAGGGGAGAGGGCTTTAGAGTCAACAATATCCGGGGTTTTCCATTCAGCTAGTAATAGTAAACAACTGACACAATGCTTTGCATACATGAATGATGATCACATCATTTTAGAAGTAATGGAGGTCAGGGGAAATTAGATCACTTGTCCATACTGACCAGTCACGGGCAGAATTCAAATCCAAGTCTCTCCTGACTCCAAAGTCAACAAGAGGCATTTGTAAAAAGAACTCACACTTAGAGAACACCTTAAGATTTATACAGTACCTTCCTCACAACATTTAAAGGTAGTTAGTGGTATGAGGATTATTATTCCCATCTTATGCTAACTAACATCTAAACAGCACCTTAAGGCTTCCAAAACTCTTTACATGTTATCTCATTTAATTCTCATGATGGTGCAGTACAGTAGCAGGTAGAGACTTGCCCATGGTCACATAGCTAAGAAATATTGCAGCTGGGACAGAAACCCCAAGTCTCTTTGACCATAAGGCCATTACTCTCTACACTCTAACAGTGGGGCTTAATCTTTTAAAATAATTTTCAATTTATTCTTTGTCTTTTTAAGGATTTTTAAAGATTGCTTCATTTTAAATAAGCTGAACTATTGTCCTAGATTAGCATCAGCATTATCATCTAATCTTAATGATAATTTTCACAGACATAATTTGCACCAATGGAAAAAAAAAACATTACTAGCCCCATTATACTTCACCTCTTTCATGTACTTATCATTCCAGCCAAATTGACCTGCTAGTGTTTCTTACACAGGGCATTCTAGCTCTCCATTCTTGTACATGGCATTCCATTTGTGTGTCTCTTCAGAGGTGGTCCCCCACCCCATAATTCATTCCCTCCTCACGTCCACTTCTTAGAATCCCTGGCTTCTTCCAAAAACCTGTTCATGTGGTAAATCTTATGATAGGTCTTTCCTGTCATATCCTGACACTTGTTACCCTTTTCCTCTTGAAATTATTTTGTACAACTTGGGTTTATTTATTTGTATATCTATTGTATTCATCAGGAGAATGTAAGATCTGAGGGCAATGACAGTTTAGTTTTTTGTTTTTGCCTTTTAGATCCCTAACACCAAGCACAGTGTCTTTCACGAAGTAAGTGCTCAATAAATAATTGTTGTTATTGTTACTTTCTATTTTCTATGGTTGTAGCACATAGCAAATAGTTCTATGGACTATTGTCAAGGTCTTTTGGGTTTCTACTATAAAATATGTGTTTTGTTAGATTTATAACCCATCCATTTTATTTTGAGCTAGAATTCTAAGGAAACAGCAGAACTAAGTTCTCCCATAATGCTTTTCTATACTAGGAATCATTTGGCTAATTGATATAACATTCCCATGAGAAATATACAAAAATACTTTAAAATGTAGTGATAGAAGGAGAGTCGGCTCCACATGTGTAGGGAGGCTCCATGTATGGCTGGAGGTGGGAGTATCTTTGTATGTGGCTCAAAGGGAGGCAGAATAAACATCTCTAGCCTCCTCTCCCTCTGTCCTTCTCCAAGATGGACTTTCATTCTTGACAGGAGGGGAAGCAAGAGTTAAGACCAGAAACCATGTTTCTGCTTTCCTCTGACAGAGGGGGTACCAGGCTAAAAAGTATATCTTTCTGCTCCCTTAAATATTGTTTGCTTAGGGGGCATGATCAGGTTCTAGCTAACTTTTGATCACCGTCATTTGGGGACAAAGGGACCCCAGACTCTACTTCCAAGTCTTGACCCCTTTCCTATCTAATATCAATTCCACAGTGAATATACATATAGATTAGAAAAGAATTCCATTTATCCAAATCATAGCAAAACAGAAATCAGAGAAGAGAAGATATGCATAGGAGACTATATATCAGACAATACAGAGAGAAGGAGCTTTCTCTTTGGGGTAAAGGTAATAACTTAGCTCAACCAAGAGAAAGTGTCTTGGATCTCATCCAAGGAGAAACTAAAAAATCTCTAGGGTAGGCAGCTTGAAATAGGTACATGATGGAGATTGTCAGCCCTCTTCATGTCTTCCCAGAATCTTTTCCTTCAGCAACCTAAAGTGAGATTGACCTCTTCCATCTGCTCTCTTAAAGCTTGAAAAACATTCTCTTTTGGAGAGTCCCTAAAGAGAGAACTTCCAGTAGAAGAGTACCCAAAGGCGTACTGGCTGAGAACCAAAGTTCTCACCTCTCAACAAGTATACTCTGCCCCTGGGGCAGTGCAGGCCCTTTGTCTCCATTGATGAGGAAAGGGTCCCATACTAATTAATGGGCTTTGGCACAGGGGTTACAAAGAAATAGTTAAAGGAGTAAAGAAACTAAGCAGAGAAGAAGATGAAGTGCACTGACTATGAGTAAGCTACCAGAAGAAAACTAACCACACAGGCATGACTGATTTTTAAAAATTGTTTTTAATTACTGTACATGAATATTCTTTTTGGTATCTTAGATTATAAGCACTTAGAAGTTAGAAATCATGTCCATGTAGTCTTTGAGAAGTATTTAGCACAGGACAGAAGTAAAAAAGGAGGAAAAGTGGTGGATGGGAAGGAGGAAAAGTCAACTCTACAAAATGGAAATATAGTCATTGTTATTCAAGAGTATAACTGCAAGAAGTGTAGTTAGGGTGGGGAGACTTTTGGAGGACAGTCAACTAGATTGGGGTCTGTCTTTCTACTCCAAAGCTGCCTATGTGGCACCTTAAAAATCAGGAAATGTCACTGAGATATGGAGGTTACATCGTTGACTGTGACAACAGTGAAATTCTTATGAGGACTCTTTAAGATACTTGCAACATCCTTCCACTTCGCTCTTAATTTTTGGATGGCTGCTGGGGCAAACTGGAATAGCTTGGCGTGTCCTTGCTGCTGTTGCTAAAGAATAGACACTTTTATAGGAGAGAGTTATTTCAGGTCCTCACCATACATGATTGTCTGACTCAGAGTAGTTGTGTCTACTGGGAAAACATCTGGGAATTGTATATACCTACTGTATTTCGTATATATGTGTAGGTATGTCAAAGTTATTTATGCGTAGACATATTCTTATGTGTTTGCTTTGTTACTGTTCTCAATTCAATGCTAACACTTTCTGAGTAACTGAGACTAACCAGACTATTTCTAATAGTGTTAAGATTTAATTATCTTAGCTGTTAAGCTGTAAAACTGTGTTTTCCAAGGAGGATTTCCATCTTTGAAATGCTCTTTCCTATCACTGTCTGGCAAAGCTTTAATTTGTAAACTTGTAGGGCATGAGAGTGGGGGGGGGGGGAAGGAGGGGAGGGAATATGTCCTCTGAGATTGGCACAAATGAGGAAGTTGTCTCAGTTATCCTGGTTAGCAAGCATGGTTATAAAATATGCTTTATTGCTTTTCAAATGAACTATGAACTTCTAGTTTTTTAAATAAGTTTTTGTGCAAATGAACAATAAAAGAAGTAAAAAAAAATAGTAATGATACTATTTTATAAGTCAGAAGAAAAATCTTTGAAAGCTCATGGACAAAGCCATCTATGTCCCAACAAAATGCAGCTGGTGGTGCAGTAGATAGTGTGCTGGGCCTAGAGTCAGGAAAAACCTGAGTTCAAATCCAGTCTCAGATACCTACTAGCTGTTAAAATTCTGGGCAAGTCACTTAACTTCTGTTTACCTGAATTTCCTCGTCTTTAAAATGGGGGTAATAACAGTACCTATCTCAAAAGATTGTTGTAAAGATCAAATGAAATGAAATTTGTAAGGCTCTTAGCATAGTGTCTGGCATAGAATAGGTGCTATAATTATATATACACATATGTAATTATTCTAGCTATTATTATAGAGCCAACTAGTAGCACTTGGTTTAGAGTGCTGGGTCTAGTGTCAGAAAGACCTGAGTTCAAATCTGATCTTAGACACTTACTAGCTGTGTGCCTTTGGACAAACCACTTAACCTCTCTTGGCCTCAGTTTCCTCAACTGTAAAATGGATATAATAATAGCACCTATGGGGGCGGGGATGGGGATATTGTGTAGATTAAATGAGGCAACATTTGCAAAAAAGTGCTTAGTATGTTGCCTAGCACATAGTAGCCACTATATGACCCGGTCCAATAAGTCTAATCTAATAAATATTTACTAAGTGCCTATGAAGGGCCAGGCACTGTGCTAAGGCTGGGAATACAATTAAAAACAAAGACAGTTCCTATCCTTAACAAGCTTATGATCCAAAGGGAGAGATGGCACAGGAAAGGCACTAGAAAGGGTGAGATGGGGAAAGACAATAATGGGTATTCAGCCCTGGGGGTATCTCGGTCCACAGGATTGAAATCAGGCAAAATGGAGTGATCTGAGGGGCCAATTTCTGACCTCTATAAAGGAAGGCATGGGGAGGAGTATGATACTCCCTTCTCCAGCCTTCGAAAGAAAAGGGAAAGGAGGCTAAGGAAGGGGTAGTCAATCAAGACTTTGTGTGAGCAACATGGTAGTGAATTTAGAAGTGATAAACTTTTTCTAGGCGGGTCATCTTGTTCTGTGCAGTTGAAACCAAGCAGGGCAGCAGCAGCAAACAAATAAATATAAATATAATAAATAAATGACTCTTCCTTTTCCCACCAATAGACAAGTTTCAAAAGATATCAAAAGCCAGATTTTTTTTTCTTTTTTGAGATGCTTTCATTGATAACTTTTCTTTTTATCACTTTCATTTAGAAATGTATCTCTTCTAGCTAGAAAACCCTTGTAACAAAAAATTTAAAAATTAAAGAAAAAAGAGCAATTCAGCAAAAATAACCAACACATCAAGTAAGTTTGATAGTTTGTACAATGCTCTGAATTCACAGTCCATTGACTTCTGCAAAGAGGGAAGGGAAGTATATTTCATCTTTTCTTTGGGACCAAGTTTGGTTATTATAATTATAAATCATTCAATTTTTTTCCATTTATATTTTGTAGTCATTGCATATATTTTTATTCTTGGCTCTGCTTGCTTCCTCTTGCATTGGTTCACATATTTTCCCATGCCTCTCTGCATGCTTCATCTTATATTTCTTATAGAAAAATAATATTACATTATATTTATATAAAATGGGTTGCTTTCCCACCCCCCAATCAATAGACATTTCTTTTCTTTTCTACTACAAAAAGTGTTGCTATAAGTATTTTGCTGTATACTGGACCTGTTTTTCTAACTTTCACCTACTTGGAATATATGCCTAGCAACAGGATCTCTGGGTCAAGGAGTATAGACACTTTCTTAGTATGATTCCAAATTACTTTCCAGAATATACCGATGCATAATTCCATTAATAAGACAAGGCAACTCAACAGGCATTTGGTAAGCACCAAGCATGTACTAGGCGCTGTGCTAAGGACTAGATATTCAAAGAAAGGCTTTTAAAAGAACTCAGTCTAGTGAAAGAGACACTATACAAGCAATTATGAACAAATAAGGTATCTCCAGAATAAATTGGAGATATCTCAGAGGAAAGCCACTAAAATTTAGAAGCATTTTGAAAGGTTTCAAGCAGAAGACTTTAGTTGAGAATTGAAGGAAGCCTGGGAAACTAAGACACAAAAATGAGGAGGGAGAGAGTTCCAGGCCTGGGAACAGTCAGTCAAAATGCTTTGAATAGGGAGATAGATCATTACCTATAAGAAATAGTATATTGTATATTAATATGCCTGAAAGGCAGTTTTCTTTTCTTTTCTTTTTTTTAAATTTTCTTCTTTATTTTAAACCCTTAACTTCTGTGTATTAGCTCCTAGGTGGAAAAGTGGTAAGGGCAGGCAATGGGGGTCAAGTGACTTGCCCAGGGTCACACAGCTGGGAAGTGTCTGAGGCCAGATTTGAACCTAGGACCTCCCATCTCTAGGCCTGACTCTCAATCCACTGAGCTACCCAGCTGCCCCCATGAAAGGCAGTTTTCTTGCAGAAAAAAAAATACAAAAAATAGCAACCATTTGGGAGAATACCCCAAATCACATATAATAGGAGAAATGCAAATGAAAACAACTCCCAAGTTTTTTTTAATATCCATCAAATTGGAAAAGATGACCCAAAAAAATCACCAGGGGCTCTCCTTTCCCAATTTTTTCCTTCTCACTTTTGCCCACTCCTCAAAGCCCAGCTGCCCCAGAATCCATCCAGATCGCTTGACTGCCCAAATGTCTTGGAGGGTTAAGTCACAAGCTCAGTCGTATCCAGTGAAATAGAAGACTAATGGTCCTTACTGTCAGCTCTACCTCTTTTCTCTTCAGACCTCTAGCACTGCTATCCAATATCTTGACACAACCTAAAGATTTCTCTCAGCCCATTACTGCGCCCTTAGTATTTTCAGGCCTTTCCTTAGCAGATAAAATTTCTTTTATAGGTTATTCACCCCTTTAGAATGTAACCTCCTTAAGAGGAGATACTACCTAACTTTTTTCTACATGTATTTCCAAAGTTTAGCACAGCTTTTGATATACAGTAAATATTTAATGCCTACTTTTTTCATTTATTCCTTCCTTTATTCATTCAAAGATGAAAAGGAAAAAATTGGAGGACCTATGGGAAGACAAAAACATTAGTGTGCACTGCTGGTCGAACACTGAATAGGTCCAATTATTCTGAAAAACAATTTGGAATTATAATAGAAAGATCACCCTTTGACCTAGTAATACCATTATTGGATATCTAACCTAAAGAGATTAAGACAGAGGAAAAGGTCCCATATATGCAAAAATATTTATAGTAGTGCTTTTTATGGTAGCAAAGAATTAGAAACAAAGTGTCATTGATTAGGAAATGGATGAACAAACAAATATGTGAATATAATGTGATATGTGAATAATACAATGCTCACACATAGTAAATATTTAAAAATGCTTTTTCATTCATATGTCTGAATATTATTTTACCATAAGAGACAATTAATATAAAGAATTCAGAGAAACTTAAGAAAGCCTGTATAAACCAATGCAGAGCGAAATAAGCAAAACAAGAACAATTTGCACAGTGACTACAATAATAGAAAGACGAAATTGAAAAAACATCAGAACAGTGATTAATATAGTCACTAATCTTGACTTTGGAAGACTGATGGCAAATTACGTCTCGTACCTGTTGGTAAAGAAGTGAAGCCTCATAGGTGCAGAATGAGACATACATTATCAGGTGTCACCATTGAATTGGTTAATTTATTTAACTATACTTTGTTACAAAGAAAGATTCTATGATGGTGGTGGTAGTGGGGCCATTGGGAAGTGATAATGATGTAAAAAATAAGGCAACAAGACATTTATTATATTATATTCTTGAAGTAGATATAATAGACAAGAACAAAGAATCTAAGTCATTTTGAGAGGATTCTACCTGTTGACCTCTCTCATATATGAATTAGGAGGAAGTCCTATTGTGTTTGAACATAAAAAAAAATCTGAACAAAGGTTACTGGGAGAGAAAAAAAGAGAACCACAAGAAAGTAAGAAACTTCATGACTATCTTAGTTTGAGAAGAAGGAAACAGCAAAGGTGAAACTGAGTCTATAGAGCAAATTTCAAGTGTTCTTGACCTACAATGAAGTGCTGGTCTATTCCAGAGCCCTTAGGATCTGTAGAACTGAGACTTGAGAGAGATAGGGTATGAATCAGGTATGTTGCTGCCAAAACATTGGGACAAGGAAGTGGACTATGATCCCAGAGGGAAGCAGGGAAGCAGAGAGATGCCAACACTGATCTGTAATAAGGTTCTCTATTTCACTGATGGTATTGGAACTTCATCCTTCAGTCTTCTGTATTATTTGGAGTTGGGAGTTGTGGGGAAACTATTAAAAGGGACATCAACTGACCCTCTGTGAGAAGAGAGAAAGGAATAGCACAATAAGATGGGTTGTAAGTAATCCCCTGTTAACTCAGTTGGGGAAATGATCTATTCTCTTTACATGTATTTTAATGATGCCTAGTCTACATGAATGCTTTTATAGCCCCAGGTGCATACAGGGGAACTGAATGCCCTTCTCAGAAAGAACCAAATTCAGATGTTCTAAATGTTATTCTGGGTAGGTGAAAAACAAGTCATAGTATTATGATCAGCTAGTCTTCAATATTAAACCTGGCCTCAATGACTACAGGTCTTTGGTAATGAGTCATTGGTAACACACACAAATTACATGCCAATATATGCCTTGATATATATGCAAATAAAATAAAAGTAAATATAAGTAATAATAGAATAAAATATAAAGTAAAATAGTTCAGTAGCCATAAGTGAAAAAAGATAGATCCAGTAGGAGTATCAACAGAAATGTCTGTGTTCTTTGCACATTTCTGGAAGAAACCAATGCTAATTTATTTTTACCTTCCCTTTAACTGAACCAGATCACTAACATTTAATATAAGTGAAACAAATTTGACCTCTGACATACCCCCTGAGACTTATTGGAATGAGACCCATAATTAGGTTATAGCTCTAGTTAAGTATATCTTATTTTAAAAAACAGGATAGATTAAGGGGGGAGAGAGGACAGGTGGGTAGTATTGAATATTAAGACCACAAATTCATAAAAGGAAATCTAGAAATCGGAGTTGGGGAAGATACCAAGAGTATTTAGGTAATGGTGAAAGGAAAGAAAAACAGAAGTGGCTTTGATATTAGAGCATACTAAAGACCATCTAGACGAAAGAGAAAATAGATGAAGTTTAGGAAATAGATCACAAGTTTGGCATAAAGGGATGATATGGTAGTTTAAAAAGTCTTTAATTATCTAGGCATCTACTGGAGTGTTCTATCTGCCAAAGTTAATCAACTAATAACTTAACTTGCCTTGGTGATAATTTTATCCTTCTAAAGGTATAGGAACCAATGAAGGGAAATTCTATTCTGGATCTCATCCTCACTAACAGAAAGGAACTAATTACTAGGATGAAAATGCTGAGACCTTAGGGGAAAATGACCACTTTATTCTAGAGTTTGTGATAGAGGAGACAAAATTGGGCACATATGTAGTCCTAGGTTTTGGGAAAGCAGAATACAATGGGTTCAGAGTGAAGATTGATGGTAGACCATGGACTAAAATGCTTCAGGGGAAGTTAGTCCAGGAGGAATGGAAGACTCTCAATAACAAAATTCTGAAAACATACACACACACACACACACACACACACACACACAAACAATTCTAAAGAAAAATAAAAACGAAACTGGTCTAAGGAGACAAGGGTGGATGTACAGAAACTCAGGAACCAATTTATATTTAAAAAAGAAATATATAGAGGATGGATGCAAGTCCAGGCAGCAGATGAATATAGATGATGAATATGTTTTGTTTTATTTGGTCCTGTAAAAATAGTGTTGGGAATACTAAAAGCTCAGATGAACTAAAACTGACATGGGAAACTAAGAACAAAATTTTATTTTGTTTTGTTTTTGGTTGTATCAGGAAAAGGAGGGTCAAAGAAGGAATAGAACCTTTATTTAAGGTAGATGGGATGATGATAATATCTTTGACAACAAAGAGAAGGCAATACTCAACTCTTATTTTGTTTCTGTTTTCTCTGCAAAGGAGAATGACCTTGACTCTGGAAATGGCAAAACAAAAATGACTAACAAAGAGTTCAACTCTGAGACAAGAAAGGAGATAGTAAAAGAGCACTGCAGATGAATTCATGTTTCCTGGTCCAGATAAACTACAACCTTGGTTTCTGAAAGAATTGGCAGGTATGATGAGTGAGCTACTTGTTAATATTTGTTTCATTTTGTTTTTTAAAAGATTTTTTAAATTTTTAAATAAAGATCAGTTTTCTCCCCTTTTTACTTTTCACTCTCTGTCCACAGCAATTGAGAGAACAAGAAAAACAAAACCACTGTTACAAGCATATTGGCCATTTCTAACAAAATATGTCTCAGTCTCCTCTCAGTCATTGCCTCTCTGTCAGGAGTTGGGCAGCATGATTCATTATGAGTCCTCAGGAATTATGGTTGGTCACTATTGTGATCAGAATTTCCACACTCGTGGGCATGTATGTGTGTGGGGGTGGGGTGGAAATACCTATTTTTGTCTTTATAATTTGTTTTGTTTAGGACTAATCCCTCCCTTAACCTACCCTTCCTCTAACTACTTCTCTTTTTCCTCTTTCCCTTCTAATTCCCTATTGGGTAAAATGTATTTCAGTACCCAACTCTGGGTGTGTGTATATTCTTCCTTATTTTAACCTGAAGATGAGAGTAATGTTCAAATGTCAACCACTCTCCCAGTCTCCTTCTCCTTGTTTATATAAATGTCTACTGTGTACCCTAATTATGTGAGATAACCTAGCCTGCCTTTCCCTCCCTCACAATGTATTTCTCTTCTCTTCATTCTTTTAAGCTCATCAAAATATGGGGGCAGCTGGGCAACTCAGTGGATTGAGAGCCAGGCCTAGAGACAGGAGGTCCTGGGTTCAAATCTGGACTCAGATACTTCCTATCTGTGTGACTTAACCCACCACTGCCTAGTCCTTACCACTCTTCTGCCTTAGAACCAATACATAGTATTGATTCTAAGATGGAAGGTAAGGGTTTTAAAAAAAAAGATCATCAAAATATAACAGAATTGTATCCAGGTCTTATCTATTTGGACTTCTTCTGTGAATCCTGATGATGACAAGGTTCAGAGGGGACACATGTAACATCTTTAGACATTTGAATTAAGCAGTTTATCCTTATTTGATACTTTATCATTGTTCATTCATGTTAACCTTTTTATGTTTCTCCATTCTATATTTGTATTTCAAAGTTTCTTCACAGGTCAGATCTTTTCATCAGGAATGTTTAGAAATTCTCTATGTCCTTAAATATTAATTTCCACACCTGTAACATTATAGTAATTTTGCTGGGTTAGTTATTTTTGTCTGTAAGTTAAAATCTTTTGCCTCCAGGAATACTGTATTCCAAGCTCTCTGTCATTTTTATAGTGGTGGCTGATAAATTATAAAAATATGACTGTGACTTGTCAGTATTGTATTCTGTCTTTCTGGATGCTTATGGCATATATATACATATTTATGTATTTTACATGAAAGCTCTGGATGTTGGCTATGATGTTTCTAGGAGTTCTTATTTTAGGGTTTCTTTCAGAAGGTGATAGGTAGATTTTTTTCCTATTTCTAATTTGTTTTCCAGTTCTAAGAAATCTGGATAATTTTAAGATTTCTTGAAATATGATATTTAGACTCTTTTTTTAGTTATGGAATTCAGACAGGCCAAGGATTCTTTAATTTCATCCCTCAATCTGATTTACAGATCAATTGTTTTTGCTCTGAGTTAGTATAAATTTTCTTCTTTTGACATTGTTTTGATGTTTCTTATTATTTTATGGAGCCATTGGCTTCTATTTGGTCCATTTGAATTTTTAGGCAGTTTATTGCTTGGGCAAGGTTTTGTATCTCTTGTGTCAAGCTATCAATTTCCTTTCCAATTCATTCTTCCATAGTTCTCATTTCTTTCCCATTTCCCCCCCTTTAAGCACTCCCATTCCATTTATTAAAAACATTTCAAAACTCTCTTAAACTTTTGCTTTATTTCTTCTAGGGATTCTAGTTGAGTTTATGCCCAAGTTGTATTTTTTTCTGAGGGTTTGCTTATAGATATTTTAGAATCATTTTCTTCTGTACAGGTGTCTTGGGTATTCCTACCACCATAATAGAACATTATAGTGATGTTTGAAAGGTCATGAAAAGCAGTGGAATTAACTATAAAATGGTGCATGCATGGCCGCTAGGTGGTATTGAATAGAGCACCAGTCCTGGAGTCAGGAGAACCTGGGTTCAAATCTAGCCTCAGACACTTCTTAGATGTGTGACCCTAGGAAAGTCATTTAATCCCATTTGCCTAGCCCTTCTATATTAGAGTTGTTACTAAGATAGAAAGTAAGGAGCTTTTTAAAATGGTGAATGAACTAATGTTATTGTTTTTAATTAATGGAATTTATTTCCAGGTATCTCAGCCCCTCCCTCCTCTCCCCACTCCATAGAAGGCATCATCCTGCAAATAGATTTGTATATATAGATTATTTCATCAACGTTTCCACTTCTCAATTCATCCTCTGGAGGTGAACATTCACAAGTTATTCTTTAAATACAAAAATCTATAAATTATATAATGCTCTCTTAGTTCTACCCATTTTACTCTTCAATATCTCATATAGTTCTTTCCAAGTTAAAAAAATGTATCTGTTCATCAACATCAAAAATGTATCATCATCATCATCATCATCTTTTGGCATAGTAGTATTTTTTTTTGTTAAACCCTTACCTTCCGTCTTGGAGCCAATACACAGTATTGATTCCAAGGCAGAAGAGTGGTAAGGGTAAGCAATGGGGGCCAAGTGACTTGCCCAGGGTCACACAGCTGGGAAGTGTCTGAGGTCAGATTTGAACCTAGGATCTCCCGTCTCTAGGCCTGGCTCTCAATCCACTGAGCTACCCAGCTTCCCCCTACAGTAGTATTTCATCACAAACATATACCACAATTTGTTTAGCTATTCCCCAATTGATGAACATCCCCTCAATTTCCAGTTCTTTCCTAATACAAAGAGAGTTGCAAAATATTTATAAATATTTTGAAGCATATAGTTTCTTTTCCTTTTTCCCTTATCTCCTTGGATGGATGTACTAATGTTCAGAAAAGGAAGAGACCAAGTCTGCAAACTTGTAGGACAGTTCACTTGACTTGAGTTCCTGGGAAAATTCCAAAACTGATGCTTAAGATATAAATATCTTAGAAAAAGGAGTGGTGATTATGAAGAGCCAATGTGGCTTCCTCAAGAACAGGTCATGGTAGACTAGCCTTACTTTGTTTTTTGACAAGATTACTGTGAATATAGTTTACCTTAATTTTGGCAAATCTTTTGATAAAATGTCTCTTACTACTCTTGTGAAGAAGACAGAGAGATATGAATTAGTTGATAAAATAATCAGAAGGATTCAGAACTCATTAGATGGCCATATTTAAAGAGTAGTTGTCAGTGGTTAAATGTCAACATAGCAGAAAGTTTCCAGTAATATGCCCTAGGTGTCTATGTGGGGAACTGGGCTATGTAAATTATTATCAATGACTTGTATAAGACATCAAATGCATAACAAATTTGCAGACAGCACCAAGCTGGGAGCAATAGTTAACATACTGGATGACAGATACAAAAGGATTTTGATAGGCTAAATCAAAAAAGATGAAATTCAATGATGATGAATGCAAAGTCTTGTACTTGAGGATAAAAATAGTCAGCTTCCCAAGTGTAAGATGCAGGAGGGATGAATAGAATACAGTTGTTCTGAAAAAAATCTGGGGCTTTTAGTAGATCCCAATCCCAACATGAATAAGCAGTGTAATATGTGAGCCAATGTGAAGTTGTACTGCATTAAGTGAGTTACAGCTTCCAGAAATAGGGAGATGAGAGGCTCACTATCCTCCACTATCATTAGATCTCATCCAGAATATTGTGTTTAGTATGGGCACACTAATTTAAGAAGGACATTGATAAGCCTAAATCCTTAACACATGAGGATTAGTTGAAGCAACTGGTCATTTTAGCTCAGGAGAAGAGTCAAAATGGACATGATAACTATCTTTAGATAATATAAAGACTATTATATGATGGGGGATTTGTTCTATTTGGTCCCAAAGGAGAAAACCAGTAACAATCAGTGGAAATTGCAAAAAGAATAATTTAGATTTGATTTCAGGAAAAACTTCCAAACAAGTATTAGAGTTTCTAAAATTGCAAATAAATGGCCAGATTTAAATGATAGCTTTTCCCTTCTTGGAGGTTTCTAAGCAGAGTTTGGATTATCACTTACCAGGTATGTTAGACTGAGGATTCCATTTATGAATGAGTTGGACCAAATTGCATTTGCAGTTCCTTCCAATTATCAAATTCTATGATTCCATGAAGTAGAGGCAGGAACCATACACAGCACTAAAACTTTTGCCTTTATAGTAACAAAACAATATCTAGATTTTTAAAAGCCTCATATATTTGCTTATTTTCCTTTCCTTCCTTATGCACCTGATCTTCCTCCTCCCCCCCCTCTTTTTTTATGTTCCAGAATTCCAGTTAGCTTTCTTTCTTCCTCTCCACTGTAATTTCCCAGACTCCATTCACTGATGCAGATTATAACCCCTCCATGCCTTAGTAGATGCTTTTTATGTTATTGCCGAAAGAATTCATTACTTGATGACTGGTCTTCTGGTGATGAGAGTCCTAACCCTTTGCCTGGCCTTTGTAAAATGACAGATTCATAGTTAATTACCTGGCCTGTACAGGAAGCCTTCCTGGTTGAGTAGTCCCTGTCAGTTTGGACTCCTGGGATCCCAAATCCCAAAGTTGCCTCCATATCACAGTAACAATCTGATTTACAGTTATCTGTATTTGTGTCTTATTTCCTTATCAAATTGTAAACTCTATGACAGTAAGAACACTAACTTACATAATTTTGCATATACTCTGGATTATAATAGACATTTCAAAAATGTTTGTTGAATGTTTAATGAATGAATGAAGAACAGGATTTTAGTGAAAGATGATATTGTGTTCTTAAAAAATTATTCCCATTTAGGGACTGAAAAACTATAACGTTGTTTTTTTATAAGCCATCTTACTTATTACAGCCTCAAGGAACTATATAACTATTATAGAACCAACTATACTTTTCAAATATGATTATTGCTTTATTATTCTAGTTTTATAAGCATTAGAGAAATTAAAGGGTATATATTAATTAATTAACACATACTAATTAAAATATATCAATTAACATATCTGTAGTAAAGCTGAAACTATAATCTAGATTATTTGTTCCATAAGTCAGTAAGATGACCAGAGATAATGCTTTGTGTTTTAGGTACCCTAGCTAAAAATCAGTCATGCAAAGCAAGGAGGAAAGCAGAATTTACAAGGTTCTTATTTCTTTCCTAGATGTTATACTCAGGGAGTAATGAAAGAAAGTACCTTAAAGCTAATCTATAAGGAAAAAGCTGACTTGATTTAGTATATAACCAGGTATTTTTAGTATTGACTTGCCAATTTCTTCCTATTGCCTGTAGATAAACAAAGAATAGCAAATTGTCTTTCCAAATGATCCCAGTTCTCTTAGGAATAAACCGACAGCATGGGGCACTATGAAAGTCTGGCATGTAGGGAGGGTAGGTGGAAAGGCAGCAAATAATGTCAACCCATCTCAATTGTGTACCTGTTATAAATACTTTTTATTCCCTACTCCACATCTGTGCATCTATTATTTTTCTGTCCTAATCTATTTTCTACCCATTCCATTATATATTCTTATATGAATGTGGGGGGCATAATTCCACTGAACATTCTTTTTTTTTAACCCTTACCTCCCCTCTTAGAATTGACACTAAGTATAGATTCCAAGGCAGAACTCTGACTTGCCCAGGGTCACACAACTAGGAAGTGTCTGAGACTAGATTGGAACCCAAGACCTCCTGACTTCAGGCCTGGCTCTTTGTCCATTGAGCCACTTAGTTGCCCCTGCTGAGCATTCTTAAAAAGTTTTCTTTCAAATATCTATGACTCTAACTTAAAGTACAGAGGCAGGCTGGAAAAATTAATTGTTAAATCTTCATGGTAAACATTACACCTTGAAAAACTCAAATGCTACAGATCAGAGCTTGTCATTATTTTGTTGATCGTCTAGACTCAAGAAAGAGCTGGAGAAAAAATAGTGTGCCATGCATATATTTGTTCTGGAGAGCTATTTGTTAAACATTTATCAGCACACTCCTGCTAAGAAACTTCATACATTCTTACAATTTCATAAAAAAGAGAGAGAAGATATCATAGATTTAGAACTGGAAGAGATTTTAAAAATCATCTTGTCCAACCCCTTTATTTAACAAGTGAGGAAACAGGATTAAAAAAAGTTACATGACTTCTACATGTTCAAACAGGTAGTAAACAGCAGAATTTCTCATATTCAGAGCAATTCTTCAACCTCTAAATCCAGTGCTCATCCTACTACTCTGTTGTATTTCCACTAATCTCCACAGAGAACCTTTTCAAACTACAACAGTTCAAAATCTTTTAATATGTGCACCAAATCTCCATTGTGATTCTTGACCTTTCTCATGAGCTCCAGTCCTACACTGTCCAACATTTCCCCTTTGGTTTTTTCACTGTTACCTCACACTTAACATGTCTAAAACTGGATGTAAAACTGGGAGTCAGGAGGCCTGAATGTTAGTCCTAGTTCTGCCACCTATTTGTGACTAAGAAAAAGTCACTTTCCCTTTCTCTGCCCACCTGTATGTTCTCTGTGATCCAGTGACACTGGCCATGTTACTGCTCTTTGAACATGACACTGCATTTCCTGATTCCAGGAGTATTCACTGGCTGTCTCTCAAGCCTAGAATGTTCCCCCTCTTCATTTTTGTCTGCTGGCTTCCTTCAAACCACAACTAAAATCCCTTCATATATAAGAAGTTTTCTCTTGGGAGGTCCTAGGTTCAAATCTGGCCTCAGACACTTCCCAGCTGTGTGACCCTGGTCAAGTCACTTGACCCCCATTGCCTACCCTTACCACCCTTCCACCTATAAGTCATATAAAAATACACAGAAGTTAAGGGTTTAGAATAAAAAAAAAAGAAGTTTTCTCTTATCTCCCTTAATGCTAGTGTTTTACTTCTATTGATTATGGGCAATTATTCTATATATGTTTTGTTTATATATAGTTATTTTCATGTTGTCTTTATTAGACTGTGAGCTTCTTGAGAGGAGAAACTATCTTTTGCTTTTCTTTGATTCCCTACCTCTTAGCACAATTCCTAGCACAAAATAGGGAGTTAATAAATGTTTATTGACTGACCAACTGATCTGTAACAAGAGATTTTGACTAATTACTAAAGTTCCTTCTAGCTATAAAAGTCTGCATTTTATCATATTTCCCAAAAAAATCTTCTCCTCCTCCTAACTTTCCTTTTTCCACTAATGATACCAATATTGTTCAAGTCACTCAGGTTTGAAACCTCAAATTCCCTTCTGGTTCTAAAATCATTTTTTTATTTTTCTCCCTTACTTGTTCTTATATCTTATAAGTCATCAAGTCCTGATGATTTGTACTTTGAAATGCCACCTGCATCTATTCCTTTCCTTCTATGGATACAGCTTGATAGATAGTGGGCAAACTAGATTTATAGTCAGAGACCTTGGATTCCACTCTAAGTTTTTCCATTTACTCTCTATGTGATTTGGGGCCCCTCTTGAGACTTCAGTTTCCTCATCTGTAAAGTTAGTGTTGAACCAGATGATCTATAAAGTCCCTCCCAGATTGAAATCTTTGATCCTGGTCCTGTTACCAACTCCCCAGTTCAGTTGATCATTTAAACACACTTGGATTATTCCAAATCTTCTAACTAGCTCTTTAACCACCAGCTTCTCTTCATTTGACGTCATCCTGCACCAGATTAATCTTTTAACACATCTTTCATTAGGTAACTGAATTTTTTGATAGCTCCTTATTAACTAAGTAAAAGACAAAGTCAAAACTTCTTAGTAGAGGCATTCAAAGTTTCTCACAATATTTCCTTTTCATAAACTTATCTCCCATAAATGGCCAGAGGGTTTTGCAGATACTTGCTGAGCATCTGTTATGTGCCTAGAGCTGTGCAAGAAATTATGAAGCTTCTTTTATTATGGATCATACCATCTAGTTGTGATAGAGAAGACATAATTGAAACAACAGCAAACACTGGGGACATGGATAAAGTGGAACTGTGAAAAGTTAGAAAGGAGCCCAGTTGTCTTACAAGACCCTAGGCAAAGATTTGAAGAGGATCAGATAGAGGACTGATCAAGAAAATAGAAGAAAAGCAGAAGTCAGCTCCTTCATTTAGCAGAGAACTGCACAAAAAGGTATCCAGAAGCCAGTGGAGGCTAGTAGGGAAGGCAGCACAATCTCCATTAAATGGGCATGAAGCCATTTTTTGTGAATAAGTACACTGTTGGGGTAAAGGTGGTCCTAAGTTAGTGGGAGCTCTAATAACTAATGCTTAAACAGGGTTAATAGTAATAGCTAGCATTCATATAGCCATTTAAAGTCTGTAAAATGCTATATATGTTATCACATTTAATCTTCACAACAACTCTGGGATGATAGGTGATATTATAATCCCTATTTTACATACTAAGGGACAAAGACTATGTGAAATGATGTGTTCAGTTCACATAGCTAGGAAAGATCTACACAAGATTTGAACTAAGATCTTCCTGACTCCAAGCCCAGTGCTCATCCTTTTCCATCTAGTTAACTCTGATGCTAGCTATTCCTGGCTTGTCTTGTCTGTCAAAACAAACAAAAAAAAGGAACAGAACTCAACTTGACAGAATACTATGTTGGGAGATGGGTATACTGCATACTTCTCCACACACTCAGAACCACAGCAAGAAACAGGGCCATCACTGAGGTGTGGTAACCTTCATTACAGCTCATAGATTTTCAATGGGTTTTAAATTAGGTGAGTTCTCATGTATAACTTATAGCAAATTACTTACTGTCTCAAGAGGAGGGAAGGGAGGGAGAGAAGGAGCAAAAGAATTTGTAACTCAAAATTTTAGAAAATGAATGTCAAAAATTATTTTTAAATATAAGTGGGGAAATATTATTAAAATATATACATACATATATATATGTAAATTCCCAGTTCATTGAAATAGGCTTTCCCACAACTCTAAGATAAATTCTTATCCTTTCAAGATGTGATACAAGGCCATGTTGCAGTATCTCCATTTTGTAATTTCAGTAATCAACCTATAATTTGGCTTCTCAATATGTCAATATATCTATCATATAATCTAGTTGTTTATTTATTTATTAAAGTACAGTGTTCATTCAATGGGGTCAAGACTTCTAGTCAGACTAGAAGTAAAAAAAAAAATCCAACACCCTCATCCAGGTTGGGAAGTAGGTATTTTATTGTCTTTTGAAGATGCCCAGATCTTGTAAACTCATCTGGACATCTGACAACAGTTTTGATATTGAATGGGAAAAAGGAATTTCAACAATGTCATTAATAAAAATTGCCTTTCCTCAAAGTTTAGTAGTCCAGTCTTTGTATTGTTTTGCCTGTGACAAGCACTTATGTATCCTTTTTCATTGAGTTTGAATGATCATTGAAAAGTTTGATTTTCCAACACCAAATATTACTGTATTATATCTACTTGTCACCAAAATGTGTTTTTTATAGCTTAGAAATTTTAAAAAATAATATCCATTCTTTGTTACAAAAAATTTTACTTTAATAACAAACTTCCACATAAGTTTTCTGAAGTTATATGATCCATATTGTCTCCATCCCTTCCTCCCTCCTCCCTCTTAGAGCTGACAAGCAATTTAATCTGGGTCATACATGTATTATCATGCAAAACATATTTCCAAGCAATATCCATTCTCAAAGACCATAGAATTTAAAACACGGTAAAAGAGAGCAATAGGACAAAATCTGTTACTAAACTAAAGTTAGGGGAAACAGTTTAGTCTTGTTTAATCTATTAAAGTTTCAGACTTCTGGGTTAGCCTCATTTCAATAGAAGTACACTCACATTTGGTAAGTTATGTCACAAATTGAAACCATATCAAAATTATTGCTTATCTCAAGTTCACAAACTATAGAAAAATACATTTGAACAATTGGAAGATATTAAATAATGATCATCACTTACATTCTAATGGAATGGAGAAGTAGTGTTCCTTTGGAAATCCACTGCTTTCAAAGTCAGAGAAGATGTTAGAAACACACAAACATAGGGCCTAGTGTTTTTTTGTTTTTTTTGTTTTTTTGGATTATTTTGAAGAAAGGAAAGAAAAGGGAAAGAAAAAGGAATATATTAGAGAAGAAAGAGAAAGAACTATTTAATATCACTAGAGCATGTGAAGAGTAAATAAATATGGAGAGGAGTGAGGGAAGTGGGCATCACATGAACTTTCTTTTGAACTGAACAGAGGAAATGAACATACTACTTGCAAAGTTTGTTGTAGAAATGTATTATACTCAACAGTGAAACATTTGGAGATAGGGAGAAAGGAAGAAAGATTTAAGATGGAGGGTGGAGTAGAGAAGGGAACAGTTATTAATAAAACAAACCAACTTTGGAGCATGGTTCAGGGACCTGATTTTGATGAAGAAATGAGAGGCAATGGAATGGGAACAGACACTTCAATTATAGATGAGTGGTGATAATTAGGTAAAAAAAAAAGAAAATATGGAGAGAAATATACAATTAACAATATGATGCCATATGGGATGGACTTATCCATAAAATGGAGGAGTGTGGCAAACTGGATTATAAAGCAAGAGAAAACACTATGTTGTATACAAGAAATATACTTGAAATACAAAGATTCACAGAATTTAAATGAGTTGAGGCAGAATTTATAATGCTTCAGGAAAATTTTTAAAAGCAGACAGTAATCATGACATCAGAAAAGGCAATAATAAAACTGGCATAATTAAAGAGATAAAGAAACAACATTATACTTAAAGATTGTACATAATGAAATAAAAACAATAATTAATATTTGTGCACTAAATGGTATAGCATCTGAATACTTAAAAGAAAAGTTAACCAAATTCTAAGGAAAAATAAATAGCAAACCTACATAATTGCAAACCTCAAAGTGCTTCCTTTCACACCTACACAAATCTAAGAAAAAGATAAACAGGGGAAAAAATCTGAATAGAAGTGTAGAGAAGTTAGTTTTCCTAATGGATCTCTGGTAATTACAGAAATAGAAAGAAGTCTCTCAGCATTTATTAGGATCTTAAAACCTGATAAATGAATGCACCAAAACAGGCATAATCTTTTCTTTACTAATCACAAAACAATAAGCATTATAATTAATTGATAAAGACCTGTGAAGAAAAGATTCAAGCTTAAATGGAGATTGAATAATTGAATCTGAAGAAATATGTGGGTCAAAAAACAAATCAGAAAAACAATAGACAATATCAATGATAAAACTGATAATGTATCAAAGTTTTTTGTGGGTAGCCAAAACAGTCCTTAGGGGGAAATTTATGTCTCTAGATACTTTCATCAAGAAAAAACAGCAACCACATGAATGAATCAGAAATGTAATTTTAAAAGTCAATTAGAAAAATGATGAACTAAAAAACCCAACTGAACGCAAAAATGGAAATTATAAAAATAAAAGCATTACTTTAAAAATGGAAACAAAAACATTAAATTAATAAATAGAACTGGGAGCTTTTTTTAAAAAGCAGCTAATAAATGATCTGATTTTTTAAAGAAAAAACAAATTCCCAAAATAAAAAAAGAATTTACAACAAATCAAAAAGAAAGTAGTAGAAACTATTTTACCGATTCATATGTGAAGAAAAGTGAAATGGATAAATTATTTCATATATATAATGCCCAGATTAGTAGAACAAGAAATTAAAACTTAAAAATTTTAAATAATCCAGTTTCAGGAAAAGAGTAATTGAATAAGCCAAAAAGTAACCCAGGGAAAAATAACAACTTAGGGTCATATGAATTTAAAAGTAAATTTTATCAAACATTCAAAGAATAATTCAGTCTTATATTACATAAATTATTTGCAAAAATAAGGAAAGGAGAGATACTATCAAACTTCTTTGAGAGAAATATGATCCTGATATTTAAAAGAAGCAAAAAAACAAAACAAGAAAACAACAAATCATTATCTTTGGTGAATAAAAATGCAAACATTTTAAATAAAATATTAGCAAAGGATACAAAAAATTTAAAAGATTATTTATTATTAATGAATTAGATTTATACTAGAAATGTGGAGGTGATTCAATATTAGGAAATCTACAAAAATTATAGGCCATATTGATAGCAAAAACAATAATAATCATCTAGTTATAATAAGAGATCATAAAAATCTTTAGGCAAAATATATCCCTTTTAAAAAAAATTAAAAGCACTGGAATAAATGGAAATTTTCTTTATATGGTAAATAGTATCCCTACAACAAGGAATTGTTTTTTTGTAATAAAAAATGGTACACATATTTCAATTAAAATTAAGGGAAAATCAAGGATGTCCATTGTAACCATTGTATTTTATTAAGCTCTAGAAATGCCAGATATAACATAAGAAAAAGAAACTGAGAGAATAAGTTTAGGCAAAGATAAAATATAATTATCACTTTTTTGCAAGTGACATGATAATCATCTTAAAGCATTCTAGTGATTAAATTAAATATTTAATTGAGACAATAATTAGCAAAGTATCAAGAAAAAAATAAACCTAAAGAAATATTTAGCCTTTTTGAAAATTATCAATGAAAATTATCAGGAAAAGACAGAAAAATAAGCTTCTCTCAAAATTATTCTAGAATGTGTAAAATATCTAATAGTCTATTTAGAATGTACAAAGGAATGATAGGAATACAAATGCAAAACACTTTACAAAAACAAAAATATTATTCATAATTAGTTAATTCTTCATGGTTGAGCCCTGCCAATTAAAATTCTATAGAAATGCATTTACAGCTTCTGTATAGTACCAATCAAACTACACAAAGGTTATTTTATGGAACTAGAAGGCACAATTATAAAATTCATCTGGAGGAATAAAAGGTCAAGAATCTCAGGAAGAAGACACAGCAGTACTTGATCTCAAATAGTAGTAAAAACAATGATCATTAAAACTACTTTATATTCATTAAAGAAAGAAAAATTGATCAGAGGAGCATATTTAGTACAGAAAACCCAGAATCAATCAAACAGAGCAGCATAATATTTGATGTGCCCCAGGAATTCAACAAATGTGACAAGCCAGTTATTACTACACTTTTTTTTTTACTGGATTGAGGACTCACCATCCACAGAAACTGTTAGAAAAATTGGAAAACAGAAGTCTGGCAGAAATTAATTTTAGTTCAACACCTCACACCAAATATCACAATAAGCTCTACATGGATATATGACTTAACTATAAAATGCTATATCATAAATGAATTAAAGGAGGAGAGAAGGATACAACTTTTGCAACTACACATAGGGGAATAGTTCTTTTCCAAACAATGGATTCAGAGAATTCCAGGAAATTAAATGGACATCAATTATATAAATTATATAAAACTGAATTTTGTTTTAATAGAAACAAAATCAATGCAGTTAAAATGAAAAGAGAAGTAGTTATCTGAGGAAAAAAATTACAGCAAATTTCTCTGATAAAATCTTAATATCCACATAAAAATAAAAGTCATTCCTCAATAGCCAACTGGTCAAAGGATCTCAACAGAAATTATAACAGAAATAAAGTTATTAAGAACCATATAAAATATGCTCCATATCACTAATAATAAGAGAAATGCAAGTTAAAATAATTCTGAAATCATGAAAACTAATGTGTACTGCTAATAGGCTATGAATTGATCTGACCATTCTGGAAAGGAATTTGGAACAATACCCCAAAGTCACTAAACTGTATGCACTCTTTTACTCAACAATATCATTACTAGGCATATATTCCAAAGGGACTAAAGAAAGAAGGTAAAGGTCCTGTAAATACAAAAACATTTACACCAGAATTTTTTGTTATAGAAAATCAAGTGTCCATCAACTGGGGAATGTCTAAACCTAATATGGTGTATGGATATAATGAAATATAAATTTACTTTAAAAAATTATGAAAGGAACAGATTCAGAGAAACCTTATAAACCTTGTAAGAACTAGTACCAGCTACCTGTTCAGACAGGTCATTCTACTTTGAAACATCTATTATCATTAGGAAGTTTTTCTTAACATCAAGCCCAAATTAGTCTCTTTGAAACTTACACCCATTGTTCTGGTTCTTCCCTCTGTAGCCAAACAGAACAAATCAAATCTTCCTTAACAGGACATCAATATATCCAGGACCATATTCTAACTTCTTCAGATTTCATAAATTCAAATCTGGTCTCCAAGTCTTATAAATAACTATTAGTAACTCCAATCCAAAGGAAAGATATTTGAACAGATGGTACCTTAGAGTATATGATATTGAACAAAACTTTCCCTTTTGCTTGGGCATGTATATGGACCACACGAGTCAAAAAGTCATGAAAATCAAAGCTATTATCAATGGTCAAAATTTAGACTATTAATAATAAGCCATTAAGGAAAGTATTTGAACAGAAAAGCTTTTAAGGAAGTATAATCAAAACAGTGGCTGTTCTGAGTGGTTTTGTGTGTGTGTGTGTGTGTGTGTGTGTGTGTGTGTGTGTGTGTGTGTGTGTGTGTATGTGTGTGTGAAACAATTATCTTCAACATGCTAGTACTGTAAGAATCATAAAATGAAAAGGATAGGAAGAATTTAAAGAAACATCTAGTCCAGTGATGGTGAACCTATGGCATGGGTGCCAAAGATGGCACACAGAGCACTCTCAGTGGGCACTCAACCACCCTCCCTCCCCACCCCCCTTCCTCAGAGTTTGTAATTAGAAAGGTAGAGAGACTCAGGAGGAGCTGCTCCCCTCCCCATCTCTACCATGCCTGATGACATTTTTTTCACATCACCCACCCCTCTGCTCAACTGCCTAATGGGAGTGCATGGGGGTAAGGTGGGTGGCTCATTGGTGGCAGAGCTGGAAGGAAGCAGTGCTCAGACCACTCCCCTCCCCCTCTCTGCACTCACAGAGAACATTCCTCACTTCACCCACCCCTCCCTCCAACAGCTCAATGGGAATGCTTTCTCCCTCTCCTGCATGGAGTAAGGAAAGGCAAGGAATGGCCAGCATGTGGGGGAGGGCATGGAACGAGGTCTGGGGATGGGGGGTGGGGCCTGACACTCTGTCTCTAAAAGTTTTGCTATCACTGATCTAGTCCATCCCTTTTGCTTTCACGTTAAGATAGACCCAAATCATCTCTAACAAATATACATCTATACTATTAGTCAAGGGATTTTATAGACTTTTTATAACCAATCACCCAAATATATTCTGTAATTATCCTTAATTTTAAGATTCCTTTTAGTTATCTTTAGAAGTGAAAGTTTTCCTCGGTTCTTATTGAAACATAGCCAAATGTTCTTTTTGATTATTTTTGTTCTATCTTCATTTTTCTGATCACATACTAAGCAATATATTCTAATACCATATTAAGAGATAGAGTACCAAGAAATAAAAATTTTAAATAACAAATAGTAGTTCCTTGAGTTATACATAAATTGAAAATTAAGGTTGAAAGGAAGGTTAGTAGATGAAATGGCAGAATGCAAGAAGAGTTGAATCTCACCACTGAAGTACATAGATTGGTGCCTTGACCAACATGAAGCCAATTATGACTTGACTTGGAATGGGGAGGAGGGAAGAACATGGTATTGGTAGAAATCACATTGGCACAGAATTCAGGAAGAATTCTTCATTTAGTGGGTACTTTGTATGGACACTGTGTCCATACATTATGTCTAGACTTGCTACAATGATAGCTCTTAATTGGAACTGAGCTCTAGCAGCAATTTTCTTATTTCTTAACCCCTTCCTCATAGTGTGTCTACTAAAAATAGGAATGTCCCCTATTAGGAAGAAGTACTAAAAACCTGAAGCCGATTTCTGATGAGCTTTTATTTTCAAGACTGCTATTTGATATTCAAGATCTACTACCTTGGTAAAATCCCTTATTCTGTCTGGGTCTCAATTTACTCAACTTTAAAACAAGGGGACTGAACTTGATGATAATCTAATTATGAAATTCTATTTCTTATATAATTAAGAATTAATATAATTCTTAGATAATATGATTTATATAATTTCTCATATAAAAATTAAGCTTTAAATTAAACTTCAGGGTTTTAAGATGCTTTATCTTTTCTTTTGCATTTCCCTTTCACATAAGTTTATTACATAAAAAAGCAACAAATCAGAAAACTTTAGAAAAACTCCAGTGTTTATGCTTTAAAGGTTATTATTGTTATCTCATCCAACCTGTAAGAGCCCACTGAAGTTCCAATTCTTCCATGAAGCCTTCTCCATCCATTTCAGTTTAAATTGATTTTTCTTTCCTATGAAAGTGTTTTGTACTACAGTCCCTGATTCTACTGCTCATTTTGGCATTTAATTATAAACAGTCTTCTTCTACCATTATTAAAATGTTTCATCTAAATATATCTTTTCATCCCAGTTAGACTGGAAATTCCTCGAGGGGAAGAAATATATCCCATATAGTACCACTCTTTTGTAGTCCCCAAAGCATCTAATGGTATTATGCTCTATTTCAATTCATAGTTAATTAATGATATTATAAATAAATAACTGTTGAATGAATGGAAAATAGCAAGTACATAAACTGAACAGATTATTTATATCTCAAATAATGGCAGATAAATAGTAGAATCTGTCACACAATCTTAAGAGTTAAGAGTAGCCTTGAGAGCCATCTAGTCCTAGTAAATGCAGGAATCCTCTCTATGATATCACTGACAAATGTTCATTAAAGTTCTTATTGAATACTTTCAATGACAAGGAATCATTGCTTCATAGATAATGTATTCCACTTTTTTAACCCCTTGGTCAGGACATTTTTTATATAGAGTCTATAATTTCCATCTAATTCTGCCCTCTGTAGCTATGCAGAATATGTTTAACTACTTTTATCTATTACTTAAAAAAAACTTACCTTTTTTCTTAGTATCAATTTTAAGACAGAAGAATGGTAAGGGCTAGACAACTGGGGTTAAGTGACTCAGCCTGGATCATACAGTGTAAAAGTGTCTGAGGCTAGTTTTGTTCTGTTATCTATTACTGCATTTGAATTTCATTATTCATTTTCATTCTTGATGATCTCATTGGGAAGTTTTCTTGGCAAAATACTAGAGTGGTTTACCATCTCCTTCTTTAGTTGATTTTACAGGTGTAGAACTGTGGCTAACAGGGTTAAGTGACTTGCCTAGGGTCATATAGCTAGTAAGTACCAAAGGCTAAATTTAAACTCAGGAAGATGAGTCGTCATGACTCCAGGCCCAGTGCTCTATCCACTGAGCCACCAAAGTTATTTCATTAAAATATGAATCATCTGCATTCAGAACACTGTGCCAATCTCAGAAAGATATGATATTTAGATAACATATGATCTCTGGCCTCATGGAGCTTTTCTACTTTTCTTCAGGCTAACTATCTCCATCCAGGTCCTTCAACTATTCTGCACATGGTATATTTTCCTATAACATCATATTTTGGTTATCTTCCTCTGTATGCGTTCCAGTTGGTCAATGATCCTAAAATGTACTGTTCACAATTGAACACAATTCCTGAATACAGTGAGACTTGTCTCCTTTTATTCTAAAAATTATACCTTATTTAGATGGGATTAATTTTTTTGGAAACCATTGCACACTACTCACCGTCAATGTAGACTGCTGAGTATTTTTTTACATGCATTTGAGTTATTCCATTTTTGCCCATCCTCTAAGTATGCATTAATTTTTTAAACCTAACTGTATAAAGTCTACATTTATGCCAGTTAAATTTAATATTGTTATATAGCCCATCATTATAACCTGTTGGTATTATGTTAGATGTCGATTGATTCTGTCATCTAACAGTAGTTCCAGGCCTATTAGTTTTATTTTATCCCTATCTGATAAGCATACCTACACATTTTCATCAAAGTCATTTTCCATCTTTGCATCAAGACTATATTGGTTCCAAATCAGAAGAGCATTAAGGGTTAGGCATTAGGGGTTAAGTGACTTGCCCAGGGTAACACAACTAGAAAGTATCTGAGATCACATTTGAACCCAGGACCTTCCATCATTAGGCCTGGTTCTCAATCCACTGAGCCACTTAGTTGTATCTCTTTGATAAAAATTACTGAACACGAAAAATCTATGAGTTGAGCTCTGTAGTATTTACCTCAGATTGATATGAAATTCATTAATTAATCCTCTTAGGATACAGCCATCCAAGCAGCTATGAATCTATCTAAATCTACTGCATTATACTTGCTGAATTATCATCCAAACAATGTTTTTCCATATTGTCCATACAGATAGCATGATTTTGTCAAATACCTTGTGGAAACCTAGACATAATACGTCAACAGCATTTCCCTGATCTATTCTAATAATCCTAATAAGAAAGAAAATGAGTTTTATCTGGAATACCTTATTCTTTATGAACCCATGCTGATTTACAGGGAGCACTGCTTTCTTTTCTAAATGTTCACAAACCATTCATTTAATGCTACACTAAAAATTTTACTGGGGGTGTCAGAAGTGGATGTCAGGCTCACCTACCAAAAGTTTTCAGAACCTACCTTCTGCTCCTATTTGAAAACTGGACAATATCTTACTGACTTTATTTTTGATACTTCTAGTCTTTATCATTTCTCAATGGCTAGGATGAGCATCTCAGAGGCATTTAATCTAAACTTCTTGTTTTACAAATGAAGAAACTAAGGCCAAAAAACGTTAAGTTGCTATGGTCATATATAGGCAACTTACTGACAATTGTTCAAGAATCTTATCCAATCAATTAACAAGCATTTATTAGGACCTCTTATGTGCCAGCAACTATTAGATGTCTAGAGACTCAAAGAAAAGCAAGTTACTTTCTGCCCTCAAGGAAGTAACACTCTAACAAGGGAATCAATATTCACATATATAGGTATACACCGATACAGAGTAACTTTAGAGGAGAATACATTAGTAGCTAGGGAACCTGGAAAAAGCCTGATATAGAAAGTAGCTTTTGAGCAGTCTTGAAAGAAATCAGGGGTTTTAAGAGGTAAAGGAGAACAACTAGTACAAATGGAGAGTCATGGATACAGAACAGGAAGAAGGCCAGTTTGTGTGGCATGTAGAGTGCTTAGAGGCAAAAGTGATGTGTAAAAAGGTAGGAAAGGTAGGATGAGACCAGGTTGTAAAGGATCTTAAATGCCAACAAGAGAAGTTAATACATAAATTCCTTTTATGTAGGGGCTGTGCATTTAGCATAAAGTCTGGCATGTAAGTAGGTGTTTAATAAATGCTTGTTAATTTATTTAATCCTACAAGAAACTGTACTCAATTCTCCTTAATATTACTGCCTTTCTTCTGAGATTATCTTAAATTTAGGTTACATATGTATTATTTACTATGTTGTCTCCCTTATTAAATTCTGAGTTCCTATCTCTTGTCTTTTTTTTGTTTCCCAGACCCTTAGCCTAGTATCAGGTACATAGTAGGTGCTAAATAAATGTCTGTTGGTTGATTAAAAGTAATAGGAAGATACTGAACATGAACAAACTTTAAGAAAATCACTTTGGCATCTATGGAGTAAAGTGGGAAGAATAATTGTAATAAGTTATACACGAGGTGATGAGGGCCTGATCTGGGTGGATGGCTATGTGAATGGAGAGAAACAAATGTAAAGGGATATTATAGAAGAAGAAATGTCAAGATTTGGCAAAAGGCTTAGTATATGGAGTAAGAATGAAGAATTTCAAATGACACCTAAAATGTGGACCAGAACAAGTGAAGGATGGTTGTGTCTTTGACAGAAATAGGGAGGTTTGGAAGTGGTGTAGGTTTGGGGATTTTTTAATTATTTGAGACACCTAAGGGACATTAAATTCAATATGTCCAAAGGTAAGTTGTGTTGTGGTGCTAGAGCACTGGAGAGAAATGAGGGATGGATATATAGATCTGGAAGTCATTTACATAGATGTGATAGTTCAACCCATGGGAGCTAAAAAAGTCACCAAGAACTAACAAAGTATTGCTTTAAAAATACTCTAAAATTAAGCATCAGGAAATATACAAAGGTCTTCTGCAGGATGTCAATCTGATAGTTATGCATTTCTCTATGGGGCAGCACAGAATTCTTAAATTCTGAAGACTAAATAGAAGACCAGTACAACATAGCTGCTAATTATTGCTCTGAAAGAGGGAGAAATGGTTTTCATGGGTAATATAATCCGTTGTTGTTGTTGTTGTTGTTGTTGTTGTTGTTGTTGTTGTTGTTGTTGTTTAGTCATTTCTGTCATGTCCAACTCTTCTTGATACCACTTGGGGTTTTCTTAGCAAAGCTATTGGAGTGGTTTGACATTTCCTTCTCCAACTTATTTTACAGATGAGGAAATTGAGGCAAGCAGGGTTAAATGACTTGCCCAAGGTAATAAAGGGGACACTAGAGATGTCTATTCTGGCCTGCCTAGGAGCTATATAGCAAACCTCTTGTTATAAATATTTTGGGGATATTTTTTTCACTTTTAATGGACCTAGAAATCATTCCCACTGATAGAATGATAAACTCTAATAAAATTAGTGATATACTGAGAAGCAGAATTGTCCCCAAATTATAGCAATTCCCAAATGGAGATGAAATACTGCAACATGGCTTTGTAATCATGCTACATGTCACACAAAGTTAAGAAATTTATCCAGAAGATGAACATAAATATGCTTCAGTGGTCTCAGAACTGGATTTAAACTCCATTTAAAACCTATGGGTTAGTGGGTAGTTGGGTGACTCATTGGATTGAGAGCCAGGCCTAGAGACAGGAGGTCCTAGGTTCAAATTTGGCCTCAGACACTTCCTAGCTGTGTGACCCTGGGCAAGTCACCTGATCCCCAATGCCCTACACAGTATTGACTCCAAGACAGAAGGTAAGGTTTTTTTAAAAAAAAAATAATAAAAATAAATAAAAATAAAACCTATGGGCTATAATCAATGCTAGACTTGGCACAATGGACTGTTCTCAAAGGCATTCTTAATATTCAATGTGATAAAAGTGTAGTTTCACAATGAAGAGTTAAAGAATATTGAATTATTAAGTAGTTAAATGGAACTGAAGTGAAGGGCACTCCCTACAATTAGGGAAACATCTTCCATGGAGGCTAGAGCCAGTGGTAGAAAGCTTAGACAAAATGTAAAATACCTGGCCTTCAGGCATTAGGAGCCAGGGTAGTCACTGTTACACATATATACATATGCATACATACACATATGTGTATATATTGTGTGTATTAAATGTATCTGTAGACATACAATACATGTAGACACATACATTTTTACAAATATTTATATACAGCCAATGAAGGAATTTGTTTTGCTTGGCTATGCATATTTGTCACAAGAAATTTGTTTCTCTTTTTTTAATAACTTAAAAACAGGTTGGTAGGGCTACAAGTATGGAAGTGTATACTTTCAGATAAAGTTGTTGTCATGTTAGTTTTGTTTGTTTTACTTTGTTACAAGAAAGTTGTTACTGGTTAGGGGTAATCTGTAAATGATAATAATGTAAAAACAAAACAGCAATAAAGCTTTAAAAAGAAAGAAAAAACAGCTCTTGCCATCAAAAATATTATATTTTCTGGTTGAGAATATTAGATAATGAAAATAGATTAATATATACCCGATAATTTGACAAAGGAGAGAACATTTAACAAGGATATCAGGAAAACCTTCCTGTAGGAGGTGGCACATGAGCTGAGCTTTAAAGAAAACTAGGGATTCTCAGAGGCAGAAGTAAAGAAGAAGTGGCCTTGAGGGTAAAGGTAGAGGGAAGGGGATTACTTGCATGAAGGCACAGAAGCAAGAAAACTATGGAAAAATTGAGTCTGAGGATCAGCCAATAGGTCACTTTTAGAGAGGTAGGCTTATACCAAATTGTTGTGTTTTAATATGACAAACAAGGGTGTTTGTGTTTTATCCTAAAGATAACGGAGAGTCCATAAAAGCTCTTGAGTAAAGGATTAACATGGTCAGACTTGTGTTTTAGGTAGACCATGTAGGCTTTGAGAAGATGAGAAATTAGACATCAAGTATTTCATCAGGAGGCTATAGGAATAATATCTCAAGAGAGAAGTGATAAGGGTTATAACTAAGGTGGTAATTGCATGGATGTATATAAGAGGAAAAATGCAAGAATAGGGTTTTGTTTTTGTTTATTCTGTTTGTCCTTTTCAATTCAGGTGAGGGTGATAGAATCCTTCTCTAGGCTGTGAGTTCAAACCATGGCATATTTAGGAGCAGCATTCCAGATAGATATACAGCCAACTCAGCAGAAAAGCCACAAGAAGCCAGGGTAGCTAAAATTCAAAGCTTGGGTGGTGGCCTAGAATTAAATATACTGTGGAGGTAGAACTGATAAAATATAGCAATTGATTGGATATGAGAGATAAAGTACCATGGCATAGGGAAAAGAATAGTATATGTAAGAAAAGAAAAGTCTGGTTTAAACCTCTGCCTCTGTTACTTACTACTTATATGACTTTGGTCAAGTAATTTAACTTCTCTGACATTTAGTTTTCTCATCTGTAAAATGATCGGTATGGTAGAGATCAGGAATTCTCAAAAGGTGGTCTGGAGACCCTTGGGAGTCCCTGAGATTCTTTCAGGGAGTTCACAAGATCAAAACTATTTTTATAATAATATTAATATTTTACTTTCTAATACAAGAAATAAAGATAGATATAATCCATATGAACAAGAGTTCTTTGGGGGGCTTCAATAATTTTTAAGAGTGTAAAGGTCCTGAGACCAAAAAGTTTGAGAATTGCTAATGTAGATGACCTCTAAAGTCTGTTCCAGTTCTACATCTATGATCCTGTGATAAGTTGCAAACCTTGGTGACAAGGATGAAATAGAAAAGTATAGATTTTGAGGAAAAGACAATAAGTTCTTTTTTGACATGTGGAGTTGGTGATCCCCATAGGATATGCAGGAAGAGTTGTCAAATAGGCAGCTAGCGGTTTGCTTTTTCTTTATATTCCAGTGTTTAGCACAGTGGTACATAGTAAGTGCTTAATGAAGGTTTACTAATTGATTAATTGAGGGCAGAAGAAACATCAGGGCTAGATATGTAAATCTGAAAGTCCTCTGCATAGAGTGATAATTAAACCCCATGGGAACTGAAGAGAGGGTTCATAAAGAAGAGAAGATGACCCAGAACAGAGCCTTGGCAAAAACCATTACATCTAGTAGGTAGGATATATATATATACATATATATTTTTTTAAACCCTTAACTTCTGTGTATTGGTTCCTAGGTGGAACAGTGGTAAGGGTAGGCAATGGGGATCAAGTGACTTGCCCAGGGTCACACAGCTGGGAAGTGTCTGATATTTATCAGACACTTAATATCAAGTTTGATATTAAGCCAATTAATACCTCACAAAGGCTTCTAAATGTTCAATTGAAAGGAAGAGTCCATCTAGGCAGCAAACTTCACTGCTGACTTATTTTAAGAAATTGCCATTATCACCCTAACCTGCAGCAACCATTACCCTGATCAGTCAACAGCCATCAATATCGACTACCTTTCACCAGCAAAAAGATTATGACTCATCGAAGGTTCAGTTGATGATTAGCATTTTTTAGCAATAAGGTACAATATTTTTAATTAAGGTATATACTTTTAAAAGACATAATACTATTCAGACTAAAGTACAGTATAAATGTAACTTTTATATATATTGAGAAACAAAAACAAATCTGATTTGTTTTATTGTGAAATTTGCTATATCGGTGTGTCCTGGAACCAAACTCCCAATATCTCCCAAGTTATGTCTGTGTTTATAATAAGGGTTTGTTTTTCTTTTGTCCTTAACTGGGGGGAGGTGTTAGGGTGGAAGAGTAAAAAAGTGACTATTTGTTGATTAAAAAAATAAACACAGCAAATAAGTTAATGACTGGTGAGAAAGTGAAGATTTAGATATGATAGGGGAGAGAGAGATGAGATAATAACTTAAGAGGACTAGAGAATCAAGTCAGTTTTTTTCAGGATGTGGAGGAACTAGATATCATTGTAAATAGCAAGGACAGAACTCTTAATAATAGCTAACATTTACATAAGGTTTACATTCATTATCTTATTTGAACTTCATAATACTCTATGAGATATTATGGTTCCCATTTTACACATAAGAGAATAAGTGATTTGCCTTCAGTTACAATGCTAGCAAGTGCTGAGGAGAGATTTGAATGACAGCCTTTCTTACTCCAAGTCCAAGCAATCCACTAGGGAGAGGTGTTAGCAAGAAATAGAAAACATAAGGGACAAGTTACTAAGTGATTCCAAAGGAGATAGAATCAAGGTCTCAATTAGAGGCACCGGAATTGGCAAGTTTAGGCAAAAAACAAACAAGGGAGAATGGAGGATGTCAAGAAATTTTATGGTACAGAACTGATAGCAATTATCTTACCTCCAAAATCTGATCCCTCCAATGCTACTCCAGGTCTGAGGCACATTGTGGGTATAGGTCTGCAAACAGTATCCAGTCCATCACCACAGGCAATGAAACCCCACTGATATATTTCTTTTACCAGCCAACCAGAAAGTACATTCATTAAATGCAAAAATGACCCTGAATCATCATAGTAAGGTAACAATGAAAACTTGCTCCCTTATACATGGAGGCATCTTCTCTCAGGTTACAATATCATAAGTGGGGAGAAAATATATGCAGTAAACACATGTGAAAGGGCACTCAGAGATCCTTTGTGGTTAGGGTACATGCATAGTGGAGCATCTCAATTTCTGAAGCTAGAGAACCATGATATGCTCTGGTGAAATCATCAGGTTAACTGCTTTCTCAGCTAAGATAAAATCTTCTGTTAAACTGCTTTTTTCTGCTGCATGGTCATTTATTTGGATTCTTTAAGATCAATTTTTAGCTGAGTTATGGTTATGAAGTTCCTTTTAATTCCTACTATATGACTGGCCCTAGCAAATTATTTTCCAGGGCTGCAATTAGAAACTGCAAAGGAGCTGGATAAAGTTGTGGTGAGGAGATTGTTTTCACCCTCCATCATGGTCCCCTCATGTTCCATGCAAATTATAGGAGCTGGGACAGGATTGAGAAGACTAAAAAAGCCTAGCAACCTTTGCCCCATTCCCCATCCTCCCACTCCCCCAGCAACAAAATCACTGCCTTTGATTCTGCTTTCCAACCAGAAGTGCTGGCCTCTCTACATTTGGGAGAAGAGAGAGATCATGACAGATGGCCTCTCAATTTTCCCTTGACTTTAAGACCTCTATTCCTCTTGCATCTCTCCCTAATCTCTTTCTATTCATACCCCTTTCTCTTTGACACCCTTTCCCACTCTCATTTTTCTTGTTGCCTGAACTATCCCTCCTCAATTGCTCTCATTTTTTCCTCCAAACTAAAATCATGTTTTGACTTCTATTTGTGTCTTACTGTACCTAAATATAGAAGGAAGGAGGATGGGAGAAAAGATATATAAAAGAAAAGAAAGGGAGGCAACTGGTGTGAGGGGCATAAGACTAAAATGGTCTATGCTATGCCATATGGCTCTAGTAAACTAAAATCTTGAGAATAATACTATACATGAAGTATTTTTGTATTAAGTTTTATTTTAAAATAGTACTGTGGGAACACACCCAGGAAACAGAAGACACATTTTGTCAGCCTCACCATTTTGCTTAGCATTAACTGGTAGCTGTCAGAGATAGTCAAGAGGAAAGGAAAAATGGTGGGGAGAGAAGAGAAAGGACAAAGAAAGATAGAAGAGAAGGGACTTCAAGAAGAAATACAAAAAAGAGGGAGGGAATAAGAGAGTAAAATATGAAAATGGTATGCAATAGAAGTAGCTTGTTGAATTGGGGAGAGCTCTGGAACTGTAGTCAGCAAGACCTGAGTTCAAATCCTGTGTCAGACACTTACTTGCTATGTGACCCTTGCACAGTCATTTCACCTCTCTGGACCTCAGTTTCTCTATCTGTAAAATGGGGATAATAATAGCACATCTCAAAAGTTGTGAAAATCAAGAGTTGCTGCATGTAAAGTGCTTTGCAAACTTTAAAGGATTTTGGAAATGTTTGCTATTATTATGAATTGTGGAATAGTAGAGTCTCATCAACAATTTGTCTTAGGGCTACCTGTGCCTTAGGTCATCTAACTCTAATAAAGATCTTTAGATAGAAGGCACTAGAGTCTATTCAAGTTCAAAGTCTATTTACTATGTATTGTAGATACACTATGTATTTTATGTACTAATACAAGAGATACAGCATGGCATAATGGTTAGAGAGACAATTTCAAAGATATAGATTCAAGTCTTGTTTCTGATACATACTGGCTATGTGATCTTTGGCAAGTCATTTAAATATCTATAAATGTTTATAGACTGTAAATTGCAAAGAAGGTGTCAATATGTTTTGGAAGAGGGAATTTGCTCTCCCAGGAGCTCCTACATCAATGAAATTATAGGACTATTTCCTATAGAAGATTTTTCTGATGTCACATTTATTTAAGCTATGAAACAATGGGGGAGAGGGGAGGTTTGAAATTTAGATTTCTTTTCTTATAAGGTATTCTTGAATATACTCCATAACCATACCAGAAACTGACTTTTCTACTTACAGAAAATTAAGTCACTGGCCATAATAACCTGGTTGATCTATACCCAGAAAACTGATTTGGGGCTTTCTTCTAAAAGGCGCTTTAAAACAACCCTTCTCTTTTGCAGTGGGTATGATTTCTGATTTCTCTTTCTTTGCTTTACAAAGAACAAGTTTTAGTCAGTGCCAGGCTAGAACCTCACCTGACAATGAGGATGATGGATTGTTGTTGGTTTGCTTGCTTTCTTTTTTACCCTTTGCTGACCTACAATATTTCCTTTCTTCATCAATTCAAAGGTATGGAAAGGGTTAAGGCCTGTGAGATGACTGCTGGATAGTAGCCAAGAAATTGAAAAAAGCCATGGCTCCTGGGAGTAGCTAGCTAGCTAGTAAAGGATCCAATGGGTGTGCATCATTGTTGCTGCCAGGAAAAAGGTAGAGTATAGGATGGGGAGGGAAGAGGGTCGGGGTAAATTGGGACCAGTGAAGAAATGGTGAATTAAAGGGAAGGTTTCTTGGCATGGGGGAAAGGAGGTAGGGAGGTCAGTCAGCCCTCACAGCCGCGGGCAATGGAGTTAAAGAGAAGAGACTTCAAAAATTCAAATCGGCAAGAGTGTATATAGATGTATATGTGTGTGTGTGTGTGTGTGCATCTATATCTATATATAAAATACAGGGAACTTGCTCCAAACCTGGCTACTAGTATAAAAAAAAATAGGGGGTAAAGGTGGCACAGCCCCCACTCCGCCTTGTCAAACCACCTGGAAAGTGCTCCGACAGTAGAGCAAGGCCGCCTACACTCTCTCGGGCTCATATGGCCAACACAACCCGGATCTAGGGCAAAGTTTTTGGCTTTTAAAAAATATTTCTTTTCACATCTCGTAGCCCACCGAGTGCTGGGGCCAACTGAAGGGGTCTGTGGGACTTTCTCTTGTCAGGGAGAGACCAAGGCGGCAGCGACAAGCGCTGAGTAAGTCGCCTGCCACCTCCTCCTCCTCCTGCCTGCTCAGAGTCGACAACACGGTCAGTCTCTATCTCTGTCACGCATCCAGCGGACCCATCTCTTTTCTCCTCCCCGGCAGCCCCTACCCTCACACAGTCATTTGCGTGACCAACCCAAACGGGGAGGGGCTAAGACCCGCCTACTCCTTCCTATCTGGCTCCTAGCCCTACTCCTCCTCCGCTTCATTGGCCGCATCAACACGCCCATCACCTCCCTGGCAGCGCTCCGATTGGTGGAGGCAGCACATGGTCGGGGTGGAGAAGAAGAGAGCCGCCCACCAGAGAAGACGGGGCTCCTTTTCTCTCTCAGTTTCTCCTTCACCCTTCCTCAGTCTCAACGTCCACCCACCTCTTCCATTCTCCCCCTCCACTCTTATATTCTCCCTCCCCACCCCCAAATTCGCGGCAGTGTCCTCAGAAGACTCATTGGACCAGGGGTGACGCCGGCCGCTTAGGGAACGGCATACCCATTGGCCGCAGCTTGTGTCTGTCCTCAGGGCGGCCCTGGCCATTGGGCGTCTCCGTCCTTTTCCCCTCCCCGCCCCGCCCTCCAACGCCTCGCCCCTGGGTCGGGTCGATCGACCGCCTTCCCCTCCTCTCACGGATCTTCCTCAGCCTTTTCCCCCTCTACCTCCTCCTTCTTCTTCTCCTCCCCTCCCCTCCCCTCCCCGCATCTTCCCTGTCCAGCTGGGCGGGGACTGCTGTACGACTCAGTAAAGTCTGTGAGTCACTGCACAACCCATCAATCCAATTAAATGTCTTGTGCTAGCCGAGCAGGCGG